>NC_052158.1:26616892-26793880 GCF_902713615.1 Scyliorhinus canicula
ACTTATTGTGGCTTAACTTTTCAACAGAATAAGAAGGGGTTCCATCGCTACACGTGGGAGGTCCGAAGGGATATGCTTGCTGGAAAGGTTTGGGTAACCCTACTCTCGTACGAGCTAAAGGGCAGGGCTGCACGGTGGTGCAGTGGTTAGCACTGCTGTCTCAGGACGCCGAGCTCCCAGGTTCAATCCTGGCTCTGGGTCACTGTCCGTGTGGAGTTTGCATATTCTCCCCGTGTCTGTGTGGGTTTTGACCCCGCAACCCAACGATGTGCAAGTTAGGTGGATTGGCCACGCTAAATTGCCCCTTAATTGGATAAAATGAATTGGGTAGTCTAAATTTATTTTTTTTTAAAAGGAGAGGAGGGTGAAGTGAAAAATGAGGAGAGGCCATAAGAACCCAATCGAAAAGCTCTGGAGGCTGCAGGGGGAAGGCCGACTAGAACGGTGCCAGGAATACAGGCCTGCCGAAACGTGAAGGGAAATTAGAGCACAGGTTGAAGGTGAACTGAAAACAGGAAACATCGGGAGATATCTGCACTGGTCTGGCAGCGTCTACAAAACAAGACAAAAAGAAAGGAGGTAATGTTTCAGGCCGAACATCACAGGGTTTTAAGCAACTGAAAGGAGGGAGGGTGGGAAAGAACACTGGGGAAAGGAGAGGGGTGGATGGCAGGAGGGATTAAATGACAGAAGAATTGGTGGTGCTGAGCCAAAGGGCGTGACAATGGGATAAAGTAAAGAAGCAAAAAGTGTGAATGGCAGAACGGTGAACAGTCCTCATCTAGAAGTGGGAGTGAGGAAGGAAAACGGGACGAAAACAGAAACCCCTGAAAGATAATGGAAACAGATTGGGAGCAGGGTTTATTGTCTAAAATCATTGAATTAATCAATGCCTCGGAAAGGCAACCAGCATAATTAAGGACCCCATGCACCTTGGACATACTCTCTTCCACCTTCTTCCGTCAGGAAAAAGATACAAAAGTTTAAGGTCACGCACCAACCGACTCAGGAACCGCTTCTTCCCTACTGCCAAATTGACTTTTGAATGGACCTGTCTCGTATTAAGTTGATCTTTTCTCTACACCTTGCTAATACTGTAACATTACCTTCTGTAGTCTCTCCGTCCTTCTCTATGTACGGTATGCGTTGTCTGTATAACATGCAAGAAACAACACTTTTCACTGTATACTAATACATGTGACAATAATAAATCAAATCAAATCAAATGTTGATGCCGGAAGACTAATCGAAAGGGGAGGGGACTGTTGCTTGAGCTTACTTTGAGGTGCACAGGCCCAGGGCAGCGAGGGAGGAAAATGAGGCGGCAGAGTGGTTAGCTCTGCTTCCTCACAGTGCCAGGGGCCCGGGTTCAATTCCGGCCTTGGGTCACTGTGTGGAGTTTGCACTTTCTCCCCATGTCTGCTCCAGTTTCCTCCCACAGTCCAAAGATGTGCAGTTGAGGTGGATTGCCCTTGATCAATGTGGGATTATGGAGATAGGGCGGGGGAGTGGGCCTGGGTTGTGTGCTCTTTTGAAGGGTAAGTGCAGACGCGATGGGCCAAATGGCCTCCTTCTGTCCTGTAGGGATTCTGTGGAGAATGAAAATGGCAGGTGATCTGAAGTGCTTGGCAAAGCAACCAGCACCAATTCTTGGTGTGACCTGGATTGCACAACTTGAAAGCACTAGGGATGTAGCCATTTAGGATGGCCACTTCCAAAATACAAAATGGACGCTCGCAAAGAATGCAGGGAATTATGGACAATGTTAGGAAAGCAAGCAGGCACACAGCCTGCATGCATATTGGAGAACGCAGCTCCCAGACGAGACTGAAACTGTAGGTCAATTATCATATTGATGGGCAGCACGGTGGCGCAGTGGGTTAGCACTGCGGCCTCACGGCGCTGAGGCCCCAGGTTCGATCCCGGCTCTGAGTCACTATCCGTGTGGAGTTTGCACATTCTCCCCGTGTTTGCGTGGGTTTCGCCCCCACAACCCAAAGATGTGCAAGCCAGGTGGACTGGCCACTCTAAATCGCCCCTTAATTGGAAAAATGACTGGGTACATTAAATTTATTATTAAAAAAATTAACATATTGATGGCCCATCTCCGGGAACAAAGGAATGGCACTCCAGCAACCGATACTGTTTCAGACATCCGGACGCCAGTTCCCCAAACCGAAAGCACAAACAAAGCCAGGCCAACGGCCACCTGAGACACGCCCAGTCATCAGGGCACCCAGCCCTTTATTGGTCAAGATCAATGCCAGTGATCAAGATGCAGCCCAATTAATTGGGGCCAAGTTTCAGGCCCGCCCAAAAGTGCGCGAAGCCCCTTCGGGTATAAGAAGAAACCCCCGAGAGAGAATCGCTCTCTTGGACTTGGCTCTCAAAGCGGAGAGACCCGTCCACCAGCTGCACCAGAAGCAAGTACGTTCAAGGTCAACGCTCGCTACCAGACGGACGACCTCAGCTGTTCTCCTGTACCACTTCAAACCCAATGACATCAGATCCGAACAACGGCCATTGTTCCTCTGACTGAGTGGGCACCCAAAGTTAAGTATAGGCGTTAGCGTTAGAGATAGTTTAGTTTATGGTATTTTGTGCATGAGTAGATATTACTGTGTGTAAATAAATAGTATTGACTTTGAACTAACTAACTGGTTAGATCAGTATTCGGGTTTGAACCTTGTGGTGGTATCGAAAGATACCTGGCGACTCTAAAGCAAACATAATTAGGATTAAGGAAGGTGACCATATTGACTGCCATATTTATAACCGAATAAATATAGCAACAGGGATCAGATTCAATCGTAACTTTCAAGCGGAGATTCTGCATGGAATCTTGCAAGGGAAATAGTTGCCATGCTAAGGAAAAGCCAGGGGGACTAATTGGATACCTTTTTTGAAGAGCCGGAATAGACACGATGGGTCAAATGTCCCCCGTTCTATGTTTTATGTTCTTACTCTAGGTAATAATAAATGTACACCTGTCACTATACCCTTCAAAGGGCCTCTCTCTGTGCTGTAAGAGTCTATGACTCTACAACTCCTTCCAGTTTCTGATCGTATTTTGTGTGTGTGCACTCTGTCTCTCCACAGCGTCGCCATGGGCTCGTTGGAGAAGTGGGTGAACGACCAGCCATTGGCATGTGGAGGAAGGATTTCACAGGTCGATACTTCAACCCGTTTGGCCGCGTTTTGAACACACCTTCCTCTGGCCATCAGGTCCTGGGATTGGACTTCAGTCCCGGACTTCAATCCAGGGCTTCTGTGTCACAAGACCTCCCTGTAATTACAGCGGGACAAGAAAAAAGGTTTTTATTTCCACTGTGTCTTTCATGAGCACAGGATGTCTCGCTGCACTTTACAGCCAATGAAGTACCTCTGAAGTACAGATAGGAAACCTCTGGTCCTGCCAGCAGTGGGAGGGGGTGGGGGGGGGGGGGGGGATTCCTAATTTGGTGAGAGGCCAAAAGCCAGTTTCCTGATGTTGGGATGGACTTTTAGAATTTTTGTTATCAATGCTTTCAAGGTGGGAATGCCAGTAAGCCCTTTTGCATGGATTAGCAAGTCATTCATCCTGATTTAAAGGGCCATCTTGGTGGAATTAAGTTGTCTTGCCAGCAGGCAATTAGAACGTTCACTTCTACGACCATCTATGAGTTGCGTGCACCTGGCGAGCTTCACAGTTTCCACAACCGTGAGGTAAGCGCATGCTACTTTCGCCCTTTTGGGGATCGTGCCCAACTTGACTCATATCAGGTGTCGGTAGCTGTGCCAAGGCTGGAAGTGGGGTGATGGGTGGGGTGGGGGAGGGTAAAGAGGGTGCATCTGATTTGATTTATTGTCCCATGTACCAAAGTACAGTGAAAAGTACTTTTCTGAGGCTGAGGAACCTACATAGTACATACATAGTAGACACAAGAATAATCAACAGGGAACATTGACAAATGGTACTTACACAACAGTGCGGAACGAGGGGCCAAACAAAGCAAATACATAAGAAGAGGAAAATAGTTTTTGTAGGTCAGAATGCTGATAGGAGATAAAAGAAAAGGGAGAGGGGGAGAGAGCTCGCGGAGAGTCACCATGCTCTGGCGCCATCTACAAGGTGGGCGAACGGCTGAATCCTTTCCCATGTGCGGAGCGGGTGAACTGCCTCTCCCCGGCTCGAAGCCGCCAGCCAGTGCCCCAGCAGGTGGGAGACTGAATAATCTCTCTTGTGCCTTTTTGGAGATAGATGGTCACTGCCAGGCACTCGTGTGGCTAAATGCCTCTGCAACCTGGAGGGTGATGCAGCCAGAGTCCGATTAGCATTCCTCCCCAACGGAGAGGGCGCTATTTTCGGAGTCTGCCCTTATTCCTCCCGGACGGAGGCGGCGCTGTGGGCGACGTTTCCGCATATTCCTCCCAAACACAGAGGGCGCTGTGTTCGGACACATCCCTCATTCACCTGGGCGGAGGCGACGTTGTGGGTGGGGTTTGTGTACATTCCTCCCGGTCGGAGGTGGCGCTGTGTTGGGCGTCTGCCTTCGTTCCTCCCGGTCGGAGGTGGCGCTGTGATCGAGGTCGCCCGCACTCTCCTCGGCCTCCTGACCGATTCGGGACACTGGAGCAGCGGTGGCGGCTCGGGGTGCATTTCCGGGGTCAGGGGTCGTTGTTGGGGTAACGCGGTGCGGCCCAGTCAGGCCCGGTGGAGCCTGTTGGTTGGAGTCGGTCACCAGGCGGGTCCCCCGCTGACCAACCCCTCTTCCCGGCTGCCCACATCCCCGGAGTTACCCGGGTGTCTGTACAGACTGCCTCGGCCCCTCCCCCAGCGGCTGACTTGTCCACATCAACTGGCTGGAGCCCTGGATAAGGTGATTAAGGAGGTGAATGGGATACTTGTCTTTATGATTAGCTAATCATGGTTAGTACTGCTGCGTTATCATCATAGAATTCCTTCAGTGTACAAGGAGGCCATTTGGCCCATCGAGTCTGCACCGACCCTCTGAAAGAGGACCCAACCCTGTAACCCCACCTAACCTGCACATCTTTGGTTGGTCGGGGGAAATCCCGCAGAGACTGGGAGAACGTGCAGACTCCGCACAGTCACCCGAGGCCGGAATTGAACCCGGGTACCTGACACTGTGAGGCAGTTGTGCTAACCACTGTGCTGCCCATGTGCCGGTTGGTGGATTGGCCATGTTAAATTGGCCATTGGCCCTCAGTCTCCCAAGATGGGCAGGTTAGGTGGGATTAGGGGGAGTGGGCCTGGGTAGGGTTCCTTTCGGAGGGTCAATTCAGCCTCGACGGGCCGAATGGCCTCCTGCACTGTAGGGATTCTATGGGTTCTATGATGGAGCTGAATAAAAGGTTGGTTAGACCGTAGCTGGAGTGCTGTGTGCAGTTCTGGTCACCACAGTAGAGAGGGTGCAGAGGAGATTCACGAGGATGTTACCTGGGCTGGAGTGTTTCAGCTATGAAGAGAAGCTGGTTAGGCTGGTGTTGTTCTCCTTAGAGCAGAGAAGGCTGCAGGTGGGACCTGATGGAGGTTTACAAAATAATTTAATATGAGGGGAATAGATAGGAAGGAACTTTTCCCCTGAGGAGATGGATCAATAACAAAGGGGGCATAGATTTAAGGTCAGGGACAATAGGTTTAGAGGGAATTTGGGGAAAACCTTTTCACCCAGAGGGTGATGGGAACTGGAACTCTGCCTGAAAGGGCGGTGGATGTGGGAACCCTCACAACATTTAAGAAGCATTTAAATGAGCATTTGAAACACCACAGCACGCAAGGCTAATGACCAATGCTGGATATTTGGATTGGAATAGATAGGTGGCTTGATGGCCGATGCAAACATGATCGGTCAAAGGGCCTCTCTCTGTGCTATAAGAGTCTATGACTCTACAAGTTTCTGATCGGATTTTGTGTGTGCGCACTCTCTCTACAGCGTCGCCATGGGCTCGTTGGAGAAGTGGGTGAACGACCAGCTTCACCAGCTACTGGGGCTGAGCGACAAGTATGTGGCACAGTTCCTGATTGGCACAGCCCAGCGCAGTACCAGCATGCCAGACTTTGTCCGACGCCTGGAAGAGACGGGAACTATCGATATTACACAGGAGGTCCGACTGTTTGCCAATGAGCTCTGGATGAAGGTGGGTGTTGGGGGTTCGTAAGGAATCCTGGTGACATCTTTCATTGGGGATTCAAGGCTGGGCAATGGCCGGGGTATCAAGGTGTTGGGCTGTTGCCCTCCCCTGCCCTCCTCCTGGGCTGGGCTCCATGGGTGACTCCCCCGAATCCATGGGCATTACCTGTTGAAGAACTTGGGTTGTGTTCCATTGGTTTATTGTTGACTCTTTGTGTGGACTTTTGACTTTCCCATGTCTTTCCTTGGCAAGATTCCCAGGAAGCAGCCAGTTGAGAAGGCATCGCGCGCTGTTGAACGAGAGGCCCTCGCCATGCAGCAGAAGAATCGGACCTACACCTTGCTGGAGGACAGTGACCAGAGTGAGCCCGAGGAGCAGCAGAGCCAGCACAAAGGCAAGAAGAAACGGAAACACATCCGAAAAAAGCAGACAGCATCATCAGAGAGTGACTCCGACACTAAAACGTATGTTTCCGCAGTGAGTGTGTGCGTGAGTGTGAATGAAGTCTTTATTGCAGAATGGGGAGGCAGTGGTCTGACATGGTGTTCATGTGTGTCTGTGGGGGAATGGGATTGTGTGCATGTGTGTTGGGTGGGGGGAGGGGCTTACTTAAAAAAAGAATTAGAGTACCCATTTCATTTTTTCTAATTAAGGGGCAATTTAGTGTGGCCAATCCACCTAGCCTGCACATCTTTGGGTTGCGGGGGCGAAACCCACGCAAACGCAGGGAGAATGTTCAAACTCCCACGGAGAGTGACCCAGGGCCGGGATCGAACCTGGGGCCTCGGTGCCGTGAGGCAGCAATGCTAACCACTGTGCCACTGTGCTGCCAAGGGTACAGTTATGATGCACAGTAGCAGCATAGTCATAGAATGTACAGTGCAGAAGGAGGCCATTCAGCCCATTGAGTCTGCATCGGCCCTTGGAAAGAGCACCCTAGCCCACACCTCCATCCTATTCCCAGTAACCCCACCTAACCTTTTTGGACACTTAAGGACAATTTAGCATGGCCAATCCACCGAACCTGCACATCTTTGGACCCTAACCACATCTTTGGACTGTGGGAGGAAACCGGAGCACCCGGAGGAAACCTACGCAGACACGGGGAGAACGTGCAGATTCCGCACAGACAGTGACCCAAGCCCTGGAGCTGTGAAGCAACAGTGCTAACCACTGTGCTACCGTACTGCCCCAGTGTACACCATCTGCACGATGTACTACAGGCCACATAAGCTGCACCCTCCAAATCCATGACCACTACCATCTAGAAGGACAAGGTCAGTAGGCACAATTGAACTAGCCATTCTGACTTGAGATGGAACGGTGCCTTCACTGTCACTGGGTAAAAATTGTAGAACTCCCTGATTGCACAGTGGATTTACCTGCACCACATGAACTGCAGCGGTTCAAGAAGATAGCTCGCCACCACTTCTCAAGGACCACTAGGGATGGACAATAAATTGCTGGCCTAGCCAGCGACACCCACATCCCAGAATTATTTTTCTTTCCCAATTAATGGGCAATTTAGCGTGGCCAATCGACCTACCCTGCACATCTTTGGGTTGTGGGGCAGGGCAGCACGGTGGCCTAGTGGTTAGCACAACCGCCTCACGGCGCTGAGGTCCCAGGTTCGATCCCGGCTCTGGGTCACTGTCCGTGTGGAGTTTGCACATTCTCCCCGTGTTTGCGTGGGTTTCGCCCCCACAACCCAAAAACGTGCAAGCTAGGTGGATTGGCCACGCTAAATTGCCCCTTAATTGGAAAAATGATTGGGTACACTAAATTTATAAAAAAAAAAAAAAATCTTTGGGTTGTGGGGGGTGAAACCCATGCTGACAGGGGGAGAATGTGCAAACTCCACACGGACAGTGACCCGGGGCCTGGATCGAATCTGGGTCCTCAGCTCCGTGAGGCAACTGTACTAATCACCGCGCCACCGTACCGCCACATCCATTAATGAATTTAATAAAAAATCTGTTGGGGAAGGTTGGGGCAGAGGCCAGTCTGACACTGTGTGTGTGTGTGGTGTGTGCGTGTGTGCGTGTGCGTGCGTGTTTGGACGACAACATTGTCGGTCTGACACTGTGGGGGGGGGGGACGGACGGTCTGACACTGCGGAGAGGGGGTGCGTTCTGACATTGTGTGCGGGGGAGGGTCTGATACTGTGTGCGGGGGCGGAGGGTCTGACACTGTGTGCGGGGGCGGAGGGTCTGACACTGTGTGCGGGAGGGGGAGGGTCTGACACTGTGCGGGGGGGAGGGTCTGACACTGTGTGCGGGGGGGGAGGGTCTGACACTGTGCGGGGGGAGGGTCTGACACTGTGTGGGAGGGGGAGGGTCTGACACTGTGTGCGGGGGGGGAGGGTCTGACACTGTGCGGGAGGGAGAGGGTCTGACACTGCGGGAGGGGGAGGGTCTGACACTGTGTGTGGGCGGGGGAGGGTCTGACACTGTGCGGGGGGGAGGGTCTGACACTGTGTGCGGGAGGGGGAGGGTCTGACACTGCGAGGGGGGGTCTGACACGGAGGGGGAGGGTCTGACACTGTGTGCGGGGGAGGGGGAAGGGTCTGACACTGTGTGCGGGGGAGGGGGAACGGTCTGACACTGTGCGGGGGCGGAGGGTCTGACACTGTGTGCGGGGGGAGGGGAACAGTCTGACACTGTGTGCGTGGGGGAGGGTCTGACACTGTGTGCGGGGGAGGGGGAACGGTCTGACACTGTGTGTGCGGGGGGAGGGTCTGACACTGTGTGTGCGGGGGGGAGGGTCTGACACTGTGTGAGGGGGAGGGTCTGACACTGCGAGGGGGAGGGTCTGACACTGCGGGGGCGGAGGGTCTGACACTGTGTGCGGGGGGGAAGGGTCTGACACTGTGCGGGGGGGAAGGGTTCTGACACTGTGTGCGGGGGGGAAGGGTCTGACACTGTGTGCGGGGCGGGGAAGGGTCTGACACTGTGTGCGGGGGGGGGAAGGGTCTGACACTGTGTGCGGGGGGGGGGGAAGGGTCTGACACTGTGTGCGGGGGCGGAGGGTCTGACACGGAGGGGGAGGGTCTGACACTGTGCGGGGGGGAGGGTCTGACACTGTGTGCGGGGGGGGGGGTCTGACACTGTGCGGGGGGAGGGTCTGACACTGTGGGAGGGGGAGGGTCTGACACTGTGTGGGAGGGGGGGGGTCTGACACTGTGCGGGAGGGGGAGGGTCTGACACTGTGCGGGAGGGGGAGGGTCTGACACTGTGTGGGGGGGGAGGGTCTGACACTGTGTGCGTGGGGGGAGGGTCTGACACTGTGTGCGGGAGGGGGAGGGTCTGACACTGTGTGCGGGAGGGGGAGGGTCTGACACTGCGAGGGGGGGGTCTGACACGGAGGGGGAGGGTCTGACACTGTGCGGGGGAGGGGGAAGGGTCTGACACTGTGTGCGGGGGAGGGGGAACGGTCTGACACTGTGCGGGGGCGGAGGGTCTGACACTGTGCGGGGGGGAGGGTCTGACACTGTGTGCGGGGGGAAAGGTCTGACACTGTGTGCGGGGGGAGGGGGAACGGTCTGACACTGTGTGCGGGGGGGAGGGTCTGACACTGTGTGCGGGGGAGGGGGAACGGTCTGACACTGTGTGTGCGGAGGCGGAGGGTCTGACACTGTGTGTGGGGGGAAGGGTCTGACACTGTGTGTGGGGGGAAGGGTCTGACACTGTGTGCGGGGGAAGGGTCTGACACTGTGTGCGGGGGAGGGGGAACGGTCTGACACTGTGTGCGGGGGGAGGGTCTGACACTGTGTGCGGGGGAGGGGGAACGGTCTGACACTGTGTGCGGGGGGAGGGTCTGACACTGTGTGCGGGGGGGAGGGTCTGACACTGTGTGAGGGGGAGGGTCTGACACTGCGAGGGGGAGGGTCTGACACTGTGTGCGGGGGCGGAGGGTCTGACACTGTGTGCGGGGGGGAAGGGTCTGACACTGTGCGGGGGGAGGGTCTGACACTGTGTGCGGGGGGGAAGGGTCTGACACTGTGTGCGGGGGGGAAGGGTCTGACACTGTGTGCGGGGGGGAAGGGTCTGACACTGTGTGCGGGGGGGAAGGGTCTGACACTGTGTGCGGGGGGGGGTCTGACACTGTGCGGGGGGAAGGGTCTGACACTGTGTGCGGGGAGGAAGGGTCTGACACTGTGCGGGGGAGGGGGAACGGTCTGACACTGTGTGCGGGGAGGGTCTGACACTGCGGAGGGGTGAGGGCCTGACACTGTGTGCGGGGGGGAAGGGTCTGACACTGTGTGTGGGGGAGGGGGAACGGTCTGACACTGTGTGCGGGGAGGGTCTGACACTGCGGAGGGGTGAGGGCCTGACACTGTGTGCGGGGGGGAAGGGTCTGACACTGTGTGTGGGGGAGGGGGAAAGGTCTGACACTGTGTGCGGGGAGGGTCTGACACTGCGGAGGGGTGAGGGCCTGACACTGTGTGCGGGGGGGAAGGGTCTGACACTGTGTGTGGGGGAGGGGGAACGGTCTGACACTGTGTGCGGGGAGGGTCGGACACTGCGGAGGGGTGAGGGCCTGACACTGTGTGCGGGGGGGGGGGGGGGGGGAACGGTCTGACACTGTGTGCGGGGAGGGTCTGACACTGTGTGCGGGGGGGGGGGGGAACGGTCTGACACTGTGTGCGGGGGAGGGTCTGACACTGTGTGCGGGGGGGGGGGAACGGTCTGACACTGTGTGCGGGGGAGGGGGAACGGTCTGACACTGTGTGCGGGGAGGGTCTGACACTGCGGAGGGGTGAGGGCCTGACACTGTGTGCGGGGGGGGGGGGGGAACGGTCTGACACTGTGTGCGGGAGGGGGAACAGTCTGACACTGTGTGCGGGGGAGGGGGAACGGTCTGACACTGTGCGGGGGAGGGGGAACGGTCTGACACTGTGTGCGGGGGAGGGGGAACGGTCTGACACTGTGTGCGGGGGAAGGGGAACGGTCTGACACTGTGTGTGCGGGGGGGAAACGGCCTGACACGCCGTGTTGGAAACGGGGCACTGACTGGCACTGTGTGGCACTGACGCAGTCTGACACTGTGTCTGTGTGGTGGGGGGTGGACGACAGTCTGTCACTGTGGGGCAGCAGTCTGACACGGCGGGTAGGCTACGGCACCGACTGCCGCCATGTGGCGCTGACGCAGTCTGACACTGAGGGGCAGGGGATAGTCCGACAGTGTGTATGGGCGTAGGGAACAGTCTGGAACTGGGGGGTGGGCGGTAGGCGCAGCGTGATATGTTGGCATCTGTGCTTCTGTGCCAGCATTCCCAATGATTGCACCTTCCCTTCATGATCAGGAAAACACCCTTGTCACCGCGGAAACAGTCAGGATCTGAAGAAGAAGAAGAATGGGAGAAAGAGGAGAAGGATCGCTTGAAAGATCTGGAGGAGCGAGATGCTTTCGCCGAACGAATCAAACAGCGCGACAAGGACAAAACCCGGAACATACTGGAACGCTCTGATAAGAAGGTAAGAGCATATTCGGAGAAATTCTGAAATGTAGGAAAAGGAGTAGGCCATTCAGCCCCTCGAGCCTGTTCAGACCTTCAAGTAGATCATGACAGATTGTTATCTCCCATCCATCGATCAGCACTGGAGGATTAATCTGATGAGGGGGAGGATGGGAGATGCTGCACAATTAAATTGTCTTGTTGCGCATTGTCTTAGCCCCGCCACTGGCCTCGATTAGATTCCACTATATGTACATGTAAATAATCTTTTATTGTCACTAGTATGAAGTTACTGTGAAAAGCCCCTCGTCGCCACTTTGTGCGCCTGTTCCTATATATCATATTTGTAGTATCCTGGATATACATTATTTTGTATAGAAACCAACTGAACTCGATTAGATTCCAGTCTGTAACTCACTCCCAGGTATCCATTATTCTATATATAAACCATCTGAACCCTTCGATTAGATTCCAGTCTGTAACTCACTCCCAGGTCTCCATTATTCTATATATAAACCATCTGAACCCCTCGATTAGATTCCAGTCTGTAACTCACTCCCAAGTATCCATTATTCTATATATAAACCATCTGAACCCCTCGATTAGATTCCAGTCTGTAACTCACTCCCAGGTATCCATTATTCTATATATAAACCATCTGAACCTCTCGATTAGATTCCAGTCCGTAACTCACTCCCAGGTATCCATTATTTGAATTCGGAATGGGGTGTCAGCGCATGGATATGGAGAGCGTGAGTTTCATGGGTACTGACGTCCGTCTCTGTTCTTCTTTCCTTTGTCTCAGGCTTACGAAGAAGCTCAGAAACGGCTGAAGATGGGAGAGGAGGATCGGAGGGCGATGGTACGATGAGCAGTGCAGTTGGCTCTCAGTCAGGGAATTGGAGAGCATCAACTCTCCGCATGGTTCATTGCAAGGTTACACTTGCTCCGCGCTCCGATTGTGTAAATGCATCAGGAAGGAAGCAGTGACGTTCACTCCCGCTGTCTTCCAGGTGTGCAGCGCAGTTCATGCACCAGCTTTCCCCTGTCGGTATGGAGGTAGATCTTCGGCTGTGGGCCGAGTTCAGTTTATTATAGTAGTCAGGTGGGCTGGCTTGACGGGTCAGTCACTAACCATGCGTCTCCGCACCCTGGGTTCATCTCCCAAAGACAAGCTGTAGTGGGAGACCTTTCCTGTCTGCAAGGGATTCAATGCGAAATATACATTGAGAAGCACTGCCTGACGCACAGAGCTGCTAGCAATTCGCCAGCACTGTCACATTGAGAGGTCATAGGATGGCTGGAATGGGATAATCACCACTCGGGCTGTATGGGGTGTCCGGACCCAAGGCAAATTGTTAGACCATGAAAGCAATAGGGGTTCATCATGTATCTAACCCTCTGCTGTACCTGTCCTCGGAGTGTTTGATGGGGACAGTGTAGAGGGAACTTTACTCTGTATCTAACCCCGTGCTGTACCTGTCCTCGGAGTGTTTGATGGGGACAGTGTAGAGGGAGCTTTACTCTGTATCTAACCCCGTGCTGTACCTGTCCTGCTTGTGTGTCTGTCTGTGTCTGTCTGCGTGTGTGTCTGTCTGCGTGTGTGTCTGTCTGCATGTGTGTCTGTCTGCGTGTGTGTCTGTCTGCGTGTGTGTCTGTCTGCGTGTGTGTCTGTCTGCGTGTGTGTCTGTCTGCGTGCGTGTGTCTGTCTGCGTCTGTGCGTGTGTCTGGACGTGTGTGCGCGTGTGTCTGGACGTGTGCGCGCGTGTGTCTGGACGTGTGCGTGTGTGTGTGTGTGTCTGGACGTGTGTGTGTGTGTCTGGACGTGTGTGTGTGTCTGGACGTGTGTGTGTGTATCTGGACGTGTGTGTATGTGTATCTGGACGTGTGTGTGTGCGTGTCTGGAATTGTGTGTGCGTGTCTGGAATTGTGTGTGCGTGTCTGGAATTGTGTGTGCGTGTCTGGAATTGTGTGTGCGTGTCTGGAATTGTGTGTGCGTGTCTGGAATTGTGTGTGCGTGTCTGGAATTGTGTGTGCGTGTCTGGAATTGTGTGTGCGTGTCTGGAATTGTGTATGCGTGTCTGGAATTGTGTGTGCGTGTCTGGAATTGTGTGTGCGTGTCTGGAATTGTGTGTGCGTGTCTGGAATTGTGTGTGCGTGTCTGGAATTGTGTGCGCGTGTCTGGAATTGTGTGCGCGTGTCTGGAATTGTGTGCGCGTGTCTGGAATTGTGTGCGCGTGTCTGGAATTGTGTGCGCGTGTCTGGAATTGTGTGTGTGTATGTCTGGATGTGTGTGTGTGTGTGTCTGGATGTGTGTGTGTGTCTGGATGTGTGTGTGTGTCTGGATGTGTGTGTGTGTGTGTCTGGACTGTGTGTGTCTGGACTGTGTGTGTCTGGACTGTGTGTGTCTGGACTGTGTGTGTCTGGACTGTGTGTGTCTGGACTGTGTGTGTGTCTGGACGTGTGTGTGTGTGTGTCTGGACGTGTGTGTGTGTGTGTCTGGACGTGTGTGTGTGTGTGTGTCTGGACGTGTGTGTGTGTGTCTGGACGTGTGTGTGTGTGTGTCTGGGTGTGTGTGTGTGTGTGTCTGGACGTGTGTGTGTGTGTCTGGACGTGTGTGTGTGTGTCTGGACGTGTGTGTCTGGACGTGTGTGTGTGTGTCTGGACGTGTGTGTGTGTGTCTGGACGTGTGTGTGTGTGTCTGGACGTGTGTGTGTGTGTCTGGACGTGTGTGTGTGTGTGTGTGTGTCTGGACGTGTGTGTGTGTGTCTGGACGTGTGTGTGTGTGTGTCTGGACGTGTGTGTGTGTGTGTCTGGACGTGTGTGTGTGTGTGTGTCTGGACGTGTGTGTGTGTGTGTCTGGACGTGTGTGTGTGTGTGTGTGTCTGGACGTGTGTGTGTGTGTGTGTCTGGACGTGTGTGTGTGTGTGTATCTGGACGTGTGTGTGTATCTGGACGTGTGTGTGTATCTGGACGTGTGTGTGTATCTGGACGTGTGTGTGTGTATCTGGACGTGTGTGTGTGTATCTGGACGTGTGTGTGTGTATCTGGACGTGTGTGTGTGTATCTGGACGTGTGTGTGTGTATCTGGACGTGTGTATGTGTATCTGGACGTGTGTGTGTCTGGACGTGTGTGTGTATCTGGACGTGTGGAATTGTGTGTGTGTCTGGACGTGTGTGCGTGTGTCTGGACGTGTGCGTGTGTGTGTCTGGATGTGTGTGTGTCTGGATGTGTGTGTGTGTCTGGATGTGTGTGTGTGTCTGGATGTGTGTGTGTGTCTGGATGTGTGTGTGTCTGGATGTGTGTGTGTGTGTCTGGATGGACGTGTGTTTGTGTCTGGATGGACGTGTGTGTGTGTGTCTGGACGTGTGTGTGTGTGTCTGGACGTGTGTGTGTGTGTGTCTGGACGTGTGTGTGTGTGTCTGGACGTGTGTGTGTGTGTCTGGACGTGTGTGTGTGTGTCTGGACGTGTGTGTGTGTGTCTGGACGTGTGTGTGTGTGTCTGGACGTGTGTGTGTGTCTGGACGTGTGTGTGTGTCTGGACGTGTGTGTGTGTGTCTGGACGTGTGTGTGTGTGTCTGGACGTGTGTGTGTGTGTGTCTGGACGTGTGTGTGTGTGTGTCTGGACGTGTGTGTGTGTGTCTGGACGTGTGTGTGTGTGTCTGGACGTGTGTGTGTGTGTGTCTGGACGTGTGTGTGTGTGTGTCTGGACGTGTGTGTGTGTCTGGACGTGTGTGTGTGTCTGGACGTGTGTGTGTGTCTGGACGTGTGTGTGTGTGTGTCTGGACGTGTGTGTGTGTGTGTCTGGACGTGTGTGTGTGTGTGTCTGGACGTGTGTGTGTGTGTGTGTGTCTGGACGTGTGTGTGTGTGTCTGGACGTGTGTGTGTGTGTCTGGACGTGTGTGTGTGTGTCTGGACGTGTGTGTGCGTGTCTGGACGTGTGTGTGCGTGTCTGGACGTGTGCGTGTCTGGACGTGTGCGTGTGTCTGGACGTGTGCGTGTGTCTGGACGTGTGCGTGTGTATCTGGATGTGTGCATGTGTATCTGGACGTGTGCGTGTCTGGACGTGTGCGTGTATCTGGACGTGTGGAATTGTGTGTGTGTCTGGACGTGTGTGTGTCTGGACGTGTGTGTGTCTGGACGTGTGTGTGTGTCTGGACGTGTGTGTGTCTGGACGTGTGTGTGTCTGGACGTGTGTGTGTCTGGACGTGTGTGTGTCTGGATGTGTGTGTGTGTGTGTGTGTCTGGATGTACGTGTGTGTGTGTGTCTGGACGTGTGTGTGTGTCTGGACGTGTGTGTGTGTGGACGTGTGTGTGTGTCTGGACGTGTGTGTGTGTCTGGACGTGTGTGTGTGTCTGGACGTGTGTGTGTGTCTGGACGTGTGTGTGTGTCTGGACGTGTGTGTGTGTCTGGACGTGTGTGTGTGTCTGGACGTGTGTGTGTGTCTCTCGACGTGTGCGTGTGTCTGGACATGTGCGTGTGTGTATCTGGACGTGAGTGTGTGTCTGGACGTGTGTGTGTATCTGGACGTGTGTGTGTGTGTGTATCTGGACGTGTGTGTGTGGACGTGTGCGTGTCTGGACGTGTGCGTGTGTCTGGACGTGTGTGCGTGTGTCTGGACGTGTGTGCGTGTGTCTGGACGTGTGTGCGTGTGTCTGGACGTGTGCGTGTGTCTGGACGTGTGCGTGTGTCTGGACGTGTGCGTGTGTCTGGACGTGTGCGTGTGTCTGGACGTGTGCGTGTGTCTGGACGTGTGCGTGTGTCTGGACGTGTGCGTGTGTCTGGACGTGTGCGTGTGTCTGGACGTGTGCGTGTGTCTGGACGTGTGCGTGTGTCTGGACGTGTGCGTGTGTCGGACGTGTGCGTGTGTCTGGACGTGTGCGTGTGTCTGGACGTATGTGTGTCTGGACGTATGTGCGTGCGTGCGTGTGTCTGGACGTATGTGCGTGCGTGCGTGTGTCTGGACGTATGTGCGTGTGTGTGTCTGGACGTATGTGCGTGCGTGTGAGGACGTATGTGCGTGCGTGTGTCTGGACGTATGTGGGTGCGTGTGTCTGGACGTGTGTGTGTCTGGACGTGTGTGTGTCTGGACGTGTGTGTGTCTGGATGTGTGTGTGTGTGTGTGTGTCTGGATGTACGTGTGTGTGTGTGTCTGGACGTGTGTGTGTGTCTGGACGTGTGTGTGTGTGGACGTGTGTGTGTGTCTGGACGTGTGTGTGTGTCTGGACGTGTGTGTGTGTCTGGACGTGTGTGTGTGTCTGGACGTGTGTGTGTGTCTGGACGTGTGTGTGTGTCTGGACGTGTGTGTGTGTCTGGACGTGTGTGTGTGTGTCTGGACGTGTGTGTGTGTGTCTGGACGTGTGTGTGTGTGTCTGGACGTGTGTGTGTGTGTGTGTGTCTGGACGTGTGTGTGTGTGTCTGGACGTGTGTGTGTGTGTCTGGACGTGTGTGTGTGTGTCTGGACGTGTGTGTGTGTCTCTCGACGTGTGCGTGTGTCTGGACATGTGCGTGTGTGTATCTGGACGTGAGTGTGTGTCTGGACGTGTGTGTGTATCTGGACGTGTGTGTGTGTGTATCTGGACGTGTGTGTGTGGACGTGTGCGTGTCTGGACGTGTGCGTGTGTCTGGACGTGTGTGCGTGTGTCTGGACGTGTGTGCGTGTGTCTGGACGTGTGTGCGTGTGTCTGGACGTGTGCGTGTGTCTGGACGTGTGCGTGTGTCTGGACGTGTGCGTGTGTCTGGACGTGTGCGTGTGTCTGGACGTGTGCGTGTGTCTGGACGTGTGCGTGTGTCTGGACGTGTGTGTGTGTCTGGACGTGTGCGTGTGTCTGGACGTGTGCGTGTGTCTGGACGTGTGCGTGTGTCTGGACGTGTGCGTGTGTCTGGACGTGTGCGTGTGTCTGGACGTGTGCGTGTGTCTGGACGTGTGCGTGTGTCTGGACGTGTGCGTGTGTCTGGACGTGTGCGTGTGTCTGGACGTATGTGTGTCTGGACGTATGTGCGTGCGTGCGTGTGTCTGGACGTATGTGCGTGCGTGCGTGTGTCTGGACGTATGTGCGTGTGTGTGTCTGGACGTATGTGCGTGCGTGTGAGGACGTATGTGCGTGCGTGTGTCTGGACGTATGTGGGTGCGTGTGTCTGGGCGTATGTGTGTGTGCGTGTGTCTGGACGTATGTGTGCGTGTGTCGACGTATGTGTGCGTGTGACTGGACGTATGTGTGTGTGTCTGGACGTTTGCGTGTGTGTTTGGACGTTTGCGTGTGTCTGGATGTGTGCATGTCTGCCTGTGTGTGCGTGCGTCTGTCTGCAGCCCTGTGTGACTCTGCGGCCTGTGTGTCTCTGTCTGCGGCCTGTGTGTCTCTGTCTGCGGCCTGTGTGTCTCTGTCTGCGGCCTGTGTGTCTCTGTCTGCGGCCTGTGTGCCTCTGTCTGTGAGTCTGCGTGTCTCTGTCTGCGAGTCTGCGTGTCTCTGTCTGCGGCCTGTGTGTCTCTGTCTGCGGCCTGTGTGTCTCTGTCTGCGGCCTGTGTGTCTCTGTCTGCGGCCTGTGTGTCTCTGTCTGCGGCCTGTGTGTCTCTGTCTGCGGCCTGTGTGTCTCTGTCTGCGGCCTGTGTGTCTCTGTCTGCGAGTCTGCGTGTCTCTGTCTGCGCACCTGTGTGTGTCTGTCTGCGCACCTGTGTGTGTCTGTCTGCGGCCTGTGTGTGTCTGTCTGCGGCCTGTGTGTGTCTGTCTGCGGCCTGTGTGTGTCTGTCTGCGGCCTGTGTGTGTCTGTCTGCGGCCTGTGTGTGTCTGTCTGCGGCCTGTGTGTGTCTGTCTGCGGCCTGTGTGTCTCTGTCTGCGGCCTGTGTGTCTCTGTCTGCGGCCTGTGTGTCTCTGTCTGCGGCCTGTGTGTCTCTGTCTGCGGCCTGTGTGTCTCTGTCTGCGGCCTGTGTGTCTCTGTCTGCGGCCTGTGTGTCTCTGTCTGCGGCCTGTGTGCCTCTGTCTGCGGCCTGTGTGTCTCTGTCTGCAGCCTGTGTGTCTCTGCAAGTCTACGTGTCTCTGTATTCGCGCCTGCGTGTCTCTGTCTGCAGCCTGCGCGTCTCTGTCTGCGCGCCTGTGTGTCTGCGTCTGCCTGTCTCTGTCTGCGAGTCTGCCTGTCTCTGTCTGCGCGTCTGCCTGTCTCTGTCTGCGCCCCTGCCTGTCTCTGTCTGCGCCCCTGCCTGTCTCTGTCTGCGCCCCTACCTGTCTCTGTCTGTGCCCCTGCCTGACTCTGGCCTGCCTGACTCTGGCCTGCCTGACTCTGGCCTGCCTGACTCTTGCCTGCCGGTCTCTCTGCCTGTCTCTCTGCCTGTGCCTCTGTCTCAGCGCATCTGTATGTGTGCGTGGTGCTGGAATGGCTGTAAAGCTCTGCTGTTCAGCGTGGCAAGTAACTGATCAATATTTCTAATGCCCTTCCTCCTAGATCCCGGAGTTGCGCAAAAAGTCCCGCTGGGATTACTTGGGCAAGCGAGAACAAGAAAAATTGGAGGACCTGGAGGCGGAAATCCTGGACGACGAGTACTTGTTCTCCTCGACTGACCTCAGCGCCCGGGAGAAGCAGCAACTGGACTACAAAAAGAAAGTGCGTGACCTGGCCAGGGAGTACAAGGTAGCCGGGGATCAGGAGAAGCAGGAACAGAACAACCGCTACTACATGCCCGAGGAGTCCCGCCACAAGGTAGGTGTAGCCCAGCAGAGTGTAGGAGGGCCGACACGGCCAAGGCACTTGTGCGATGAGGTGTTCTGGCCAGTGCTTTTTGTATCGTTGCTAAGGGAGTGTGAACGGTTCCACCTCCCTGGGGAGTGAGTAAAGTGCCACAACGATTCCATGAGTGTGGCAGGGTTGTTGGCTTGGATTATGTATGTAAGTCTTGGGGCAAAACCTGAATTTTAGCCTTCCCACTGTGCATTTTCTGCGTGCTTTTTCAAGCTGTCCTGCAGCCTATTCTCTCTGAACTTTGACTGATGGTAGTTTGTAAATCAGTTGCGTCCTTTGCGTTGTTTTTGACGGCCGATAGTTTTTTCTTCTTTTGTTGCCTCTTTCTGACTCTGACCCTCTGTCCCGTATCGCGGCTTCATTTGTTTAATGGTGTCTCTGTTTTTACTTTTAAAAGAAAGTTCCGGATCGCTACGAGGAGCCCAAGGCGGACGACAAACATGCCCCACGGGATGAGCAGAAACGCTGGGAGGAGGAGCACATGGACGCAGCACTGCTGAAGTTCGGGGCCCGAGACGCCAGGGAGCGTAACAAGCAGAAGGAGTACGAGTTTGTGCTGGAGGAGGATGAAATGATTGACTTTGTGACCACTGTGACCATGCAAGGGACTGTGACCAAGGTAGGGCAGCAACGCTGGGGCCCCCAACTGGATAGAGTGCACGATCGCATTTCAAAGAATTATTTTGTGGGATGTGGGTATCGCTCGCCAGGCCTACATCCCTGACTGTCATTGAGAAGGTGGTGGTGAGCTCAGGTTTGGGTGGGTGGGGAAGGGGGGATCCATCAGGTGGTGCATCTGCTCCCCTTGTGCTTACCGGTGGTAGAAGTCACGGGTTTTGAAGGTGGTGTCGAAAGAATCCTTGGTGAGTTGCCACAGTAGTCATGTCGTTGGATTAGTGATCCAGAGGTTCATACGAGTAGTTTGGAGTCATTACTTTAGATCCCATCATGACAACAGGGGGTGGGGTATAAATTCAATTAATAAAACTGGAATAAAATACTCCTCTTATCAATTATTAAAAATTTTTTTTTAGAGTATCCAATTCATTTTTTCCAATTAAGGGGCAATTTAGTGTGGCCAATCCACCTACCCTGCACATCTTTGGGTTGTGGGGGTGAAACCCACGCAAACTCCACACGGACAGTGACTCGGGGCCGGGATCGAACCTGGGACCTCGGCGCCATGAGGCAGCAGTGCTAACCCACTGCAATGAAACTGCTGATTGCCATAAAACCCCACCTGGTTCGCTCATATCCTTCAGGGGAGGAAAGTCTGCCACTCTTACCTGGCCTGGGCATGCACATGACTCCAGACTGAGCAATGTGGTAGACTCTTAACTTCCCTTTGAAACATGGCCTAGCAAGGCCACGTTAATGCTACAATCCTGTCTCATGAAGTGCATGCTCTAGTTGTAAGTGGGAGCAACTGGGAACGGATAAGGGCATTATTCTAAAGTATATATAAGAACTGGATTTCACCTCTGTGCTGGGAAGTGGAGGCAACGCGGGGTTGAGGGGGGTGGAGTCTGCGCATGTGTTGTCTCGGCTTTGTGGATAAACCAATGTTGAGGTTGGCTTAGTCACTCATCCTTCAGGGAAGGGAAATCTGCCCACCTTATCTGGCCTAGGGCCGACATGTGCATTCAGACTCTGAACAATGCTCTAGACTCATTGAGTCACAGAGGTCCACAGCACAGAAAAGGCCCTTTGGCCCATTGCGTCTGTCAAAATCAGTTACCTAACTATTCTAGTCCCATTTTCCAGCACTTGGCCCTATATTCCTTGGCATCGCAAGTGAACATCTAAATACTTCTTAAATGCTATGAGGGTCTCTGCCTCCACCACCCTTTTAGGCAGCGAGTTCCAGACTCCCATCACCCTCTGGGTGAAAACACTTCTCCTCACATCCCCTCTTAAGCTCCTGCCCCTTAGCTTAAATCTGGGCCTCCCTGGTCATTGATCCCTCCACCAAGGGAAAAATTTCTTCCTGTCGGCTATCTATGCCCCCCCATAATTTTATACATTTCAGTCATGTCTCCCCTCAGTCTCCTCTGTTCCAAGGAAAATAATCTACGTCTATCTAATCTCCCTTCATAACTAAAACTCTCCAGAACAGGCAACATCCTGGTAAATCCCCTCTGCACCCTTTCCAGTGCTGTCACATCCCTCCTTTAATGTGGATTTCAGAACTGCACACAATACTCTAACCAACGCTTTATACAGTTCCATCATAACCTCTCTGTTCTTAAACTCTGTGCCTCAGCTAATAAAGGCAAGTATGCCATATGCCTGCTTAACCACTGTATCCACCTGCTGAGCTGCTTTAAGGGACTGGTATACATGCACACCAAGGTCCTTCTGATCCTCGGTGTTTCCCAGGGTCCTGCCATTTATCATGTGTTCCCTTGTCTTGTTTGTCCTGCCCAAGTGCCTCGCCTCGCACTTATCTGAATTAAATTCCATTTGCCACTGATCAGCCCATCTGACCAGTCCGTCTTTATCCTCCTGTAATCGAAGGCTGTCCTCCTCACTATTTACCACCCCATCAATTTTGATATCATCTGCAAACTTACTGATCAACCTTCCGATATTCAAGTCTAATCATCTGTATAAACCACAAACAGCAAGAGCCCCAACACTGATCCCTGCGGGACCCTGCTGGAAGCAGGTTTCTAGTCTGAAAAACACCCCTCGACCGTCATCACCCACTCAGCCAATTCTGGATTCAGTTTGCTAAATTTCCTTGGATCCCATGGGCTCCTACCTTCACTATCAGTCTCTCATATGGGCCTTATCAAACGCCTTGCGGAAGTACAAGTCGACGACAACAATTTCCCTCATCGACGCACCTGGTCACCTCTTCAAAAAATTCAATCAAGTTGGTCAGACGTGACCTCCCCAACAAAACTATGCTGGCTGTTCTTGATTAATCCCTGCCTCTCCAAATGCAGATTAATTCTGTGTCTCAGAATTGTTTCCAATAGTTTCTCCACCACTGAGATTAGACTGGCTGGCCTGTAGCTTCCTGATTGACTAATGGTACCACATTGGCTATCCTCCAGTCCTCCGGCTCCTCTCTTGAGGCCAGAGAGGAATTGAAAATTATTGCCAGAGCCCCTGCTATTTCCTCCCTTGACTCACTCAACAGCCTGCAATATATTTCATCTGGCCCTGGAGATTTGTCGACTTTTAAGCCTCCCAGATGACACGGAAACTCCTCTCTGTCTATGCTCACCTCTTTAATTTTATCATAGTGCTTCTCCCTGATTTCTGTACCCACACTGTCTCTCACACAAGTGAACAGCGACACAAAGTATTAATTTGGAACTCTACCTACATCTGACTCCGCACAGGGTTTGTTGGTCCCACCCTTTTTCTTTATTGGAACATGTTGACCCTGTACGCTACTTATTTCCTTTTTTTTTGTCAATTCAGAGTACCCAATTCATTTTTTCCAATTAAGGGGCAATTTAGCATGGCCAATCCACCTATCCTGCACATCTTTGGGTTGTGGGGGTGAAACCCACGCAAACACGGGGAGAATGTGCAAACTCCACATGGGCAGTGACCCAGAGCCGGGATTGAACCTGGGACCTCGGCGCCATGAGGCCGCAGTGCTAACCCACTACACCACTGTACTGCCCTTACTTATTTCCTTCTTGAGTGCATCCCAGTGTTCTGTCACAGATTTACCTAAAAGTGTCCGCTCCCAGTCCACTCACGCCAAATCATACCTGATCTCGTTAAAATCGGCCTTCCCCCAGTTTAGAATTCTGATTTCAGGCCCACCTTTGTCCTTTTCCATAACAATCTTCAATCTCTGTCTGCAAATTGTTCTCCCACTGATACTTCAACCGCTAGCCTGTTTTCGTTTCAAGTCCAAGACCGCTCTTGTAGGACCTTCTACGTACTGGCTTAAAAAGTTCTCCTGGATGCATTTTAAGAGTTTTGCTCCCTCTAAACCTTTCGCACTTTGACTACCCCAGTTAAAGTTGGGGAAGTTAAAATCCCCACTATCACTACCCCAGCACTTGTACACATCTCTGAAATTTGCCTCCACATCTGCTCTTCTATTTCTCTGACTGTTAGAACACTCCCAGCAATCTGATTGCTCCTTTTTGGTTTTTAAGTTCCAGCCGTATGGCTTCATTTGAAGAACCTTCTAAGATGTTGCCCCTTCTTAGTGATGTAATTGATTCCCTGGTCAGAATTCCTCTGTTACCTCCTTCCCTGTTCCGCCTGAAGATCCTATATCCTGGAATATTGAGCTGCCAAACCTACCCCTCTCTTAACCATGTCTCAGTGACAGCAATTACATCATACCCCCAAGTTTCCATTTGAGCCCTCAACTCATCTGCCTTGTCCGTCAGACCCCTTGCATTAAAATAAATACTATCCAATTTTGCCAAACCCCCTTATGACTTAAACTGGTCTATAACTGGCCGATAATAGCAAAGTAGTTAGCTTTGCTTCCTCATGGCGCCAGGGACCCGGGTTTGATTCTGGCCTTGGGTACTGTCTGTGTGGAGTTTGCACATTCTTCCTGTGTATGGGTTTCCTCCCACAGTCCAAAGTGCAGGTTAGATGGATTGTTCATGCTGAAAATTGGCCCATTAGTATCCAGAGGTGTGCAGGTTAGGTAGGGTTATGGGGTCACGGGGGTCGGGTTGGGGAAGTGGGCCTCGGCAGGGTGCACTTTCAGAGGGTTGGTGCAGGCCTGATGGATCGCCTCGTGCAGTATAGGAATTCTATGGATTTAACTTCTATACCTTCCTTACTCAATTTTTGTCGATTCTAATTTTGGCTGTGCATCTCTCCCTGCTGAGTATTGTGTCCAGTTTTGGTCGCCTTATTTGAGGAAGGATGTGGTGGCATTGGAGGCAGTTCAGAGGAGGTTCACCGGATTGATTCCAGGGATGAAGGGGTTGATGAATGAGGAGAGTTTGGGCTTATACTCACTGGAGTTTAGAAGAATGAGAAGGGATCTGATCCAGGTATATAAAATACTGAGAGATTGATAAAGTAAATCTGGACCAAATGTACCCCCTTGTGGGGAATCTAGAATAAGGGGTCACAGATATAGGCTGAGAGGCGGTAGATTTAAAACTGAGATGAGGAGGCACTACTTCTAGCAGAGGGTGGTGAATTTGTGGAACTCGCTGCCCCATAGTGCGGTGGAGTCTGAATCATTAACTGGGTTCAAGAAGGAGATATATATATTTTTTTTTTGAAGTTCCCAATTCTTTTTTCTTCCCAATTAAGGGGCAATTTAGTGTGGCCAATCCACCTAACCTGCACATCTTTGGGTTGTGGGGATGCGACCCACAAGACACTGAGAGAATGTGCAAACTCCACACAGACAGTGACCCGGGGCTGGGATCGAACACGGATCTTTGGCGACGTGAGGCAACAATGCTAACCACTGCACCACCGTGCCGTGCTTGAGATAGATATATATCTGATTTTTTAAAACGGATTAAAAGGAAATGGGGAACAGGTGGGGAGGTGGATTTGAGACCAGGAAGAGATCAGCCATGATCTGATTGAATGGCGGAGCAGGCTCGAAGGGCTGAATTGCAAACTTCTCCCAATTCCTCTGTTCTCTCAGGATCCTACCCCATCTGCAAAGTTTAAACCCACCCCAACCGAGCTAGCAAACCTCCCTCCAAGGACGCTGGTCCCATTTCAGTTCAGTGCAACCCGCCGCCTCGGACCGGTCCCACTGTCCCTAAACACGGACCCAATGTCTCATCTGTTCCTGAAACATGACCGTTACTAGTTCATATTGCAGCTCTGTAACAATGAAGTCCATGCTCTAGTTGCAAGTGGAAGCAACTGTTAAGGAATGGGAAAGGGTGCGGGCATTATTCTCAGGTATGCGTAAGAACCAGGTTTCACCTGTGTGGGGGGGAAGGAAAAGGGAGCCTGTACCTGTGTTCTCAATGTTTTTCGGATAAACTTATGTGAGGAAAGTCTGGCTCAGGATTCCTCCTCCCCCCTCAGTGAATAAGCAGCGAATTTATAACGGGCTACTTGCTTGGAGGTGGCTCACCACCATCTGCTTGAAGGAAATTAGGGATGGTCAGCAAACGCTGACCTTGTCAACAGTGCTCTTATCCCACGGCCAAATGTGTAAAAATAGTCTGCCATCCAATCGTCAGCCTGACAACAACACAATTTAACAACTCTGAAACAGGCCTTGAAACCGAATTTTAAGCTTGACTCTGACATTCCAGAATGATGATTGGGGGGGGTCAGGAAAGCCCCTCCCCCGAGTGACACTTCCCTCACCTGCTTTTTCTCGTCAGGATGAAAAGACCGAGTTGTCGGAGGCGCAGAAGCAGAAGGTGTCGCTCCAGGAGGTGAGGAGGAGCCTGCCTGTCTTCCCATACCGTCAGGACCTGCTAACAGCCATTGCCGAGCATCAGATTCTCATCATCGAGGGCGAGACGGGATCTGGCAAAACAACGCAGATCCCCCAGTACCTGTATGAGGAGGTGAGCAACCATCAGAGCAGAGCCCATTCAATGCGTTGGGCAGATGGACAGAAGAGATAATATTGTGTTCAACCTGTGAGACTAGGAGGGTTACACTCCTGTGTTCAGCCTCTGAGACAGTGAGATGATACAGTCCTGTGTTCCACTTGTAAGACAGTGGGAGGGATACAGTCCTGTGTTCAACCTGTGAGACAGTGGCAGGGTTACAGTCCTGTGTTCAACCTGTGAGACAGTGGCAGGGTTACAGTCCTGTGTTCAACCTGTGAGACAGTGGCAGGGTTACAGTCCTTTGTTCAACCTGTGAGACAGTGGCAGGGTTACAGTCCTGTGTTCAACCTGAGACAGTGGCAGGGTTACAGTCCTGTGTTCAACCTGAGACAGTGGCAGGGTTACAGTCCTGTGTTCAACCTGAGACAGTGGCAGAATTACAGTACTGTGTTCAACCTGTGAGACAGTGGGAGGGTTACAGTCCTGTGTTCAACCTGAGACAGTGGCAGAATTACAGTACTGTGTTCAACCTGTGAGACAGTGGGAGGGTTACAGTCCTGTGTTCAACCTGAGACAGTGGCAGGATTACAGTACTGTGTTCAACCTGTGAGACAGTGGAAGGGTTACAGTCCGGTGTTCAACCTGTGAGACAGTGACAGGATTACAGTACTGTGTTCAACCTGTGAGACAGTGGAAGGGATACAGTCCTGTGTTCAACCTGTGAGACAGTGGCAGGGTTACAGTACTGTGATACATAGGGGTTGTTAATGAGGAGGGGCCACGGTTCAGCTATTTTGCTTTTGCCCAAACTGCAGGTTGCTCGACACAATGAGAAATGAATTGTTTTCTGATCACCGCAATCATCCCATCAGCTAGCCCAGAGAAATCTCGGACATGAGCCCTAGCAATACTCCAATGATCGGGAGCTTTGCGAAACAATATCAACTGTTCTCACCGGGACTGCTATTCTTACCACGTGTGTCATCTTGGATTACTTCTGTACTGTATTTCAAAATGTTCTTTCCTCAAAAACATGTAATAAACAGAATTAATCAATAATGACTGCCCACACTCCTGTCTCTCACTGTCGGACAATCCATAAATTGGCCCCTCAATCACAGAGATATTGAGCTGATTAAAACTTAAATCGCCAGGTGCAAATCCTGCCGGATCCTCTGGATTGCTGGATTTGCACCTTGCCCAATTTGGATCGCTGTTGACTTCAATGGAGAATGAAATTGAGTTTTAAATTGGGCCCACTCTAGTCGCTCAGTGCCTCAACAGAGAGGTTTAGTCAGCGTAAATATGTGGCCTGTGTTTTCCATGGTATTAGTTGAGTGGCAGTGCTGAGCAGGGGGCTGTTTCCCGTACTGAATTGCAGCTTCACCTTGCATTCATTCCCTCACTATCTGATATTGAGCGTTGGATCTCTCTCCGCAGGGCTACACTGCTCGCGGTATGAAGATCGGGTGCACACAGCCCCGGCGAGTGGCAGCCATGAGCGTCGCATCCCGAGTGGCACAGGAGATCGGGGTCAAACTGGGAAATGAGGTGAGCTGCCAGGAAATGTAGATATGGATTTGGTATTGAAACTGCTGAGAACGGAGCTGAAAACAAAGTAACTTGCTCGTGTGACTGTCCTGAAGCATTATTAACCAAGCTAGGTGCAAGAGGACTTGACCAGGAATAATTATGGGGGAGGGACAATTAGAATACGGGATGCATGGCTGGGGGTAGTGACCGACACTAAAGACAGTGAAGGGAGAAAGTGACTTGGAATAATGGAGACACTGGCTAAGATTGGAGACGATAGAGGAGCAGGAGAGTGACAAGAGATCAGTGACGTGCAGTGACTGGGATTGAGGATGCTGGGTGGTGAAGATAGTAGAAATATGAAAACTCGCTCCAGAAACAACAGTTAATGCAACCTCAGTTTATTATTTAAATTGCAGATTAATGTTTTTTTTTCTTGGCGCGTCAAGGATACCAAGGAGCCTAAAAGGACAAAGATATTTAGGAGAAAGATGGCTTTGACCTCACTGAATTGCAGGTCAGGCTCATGGACCAAATGGCTTGCTCCTGTTCCAAGTCCAGAATAATGATGGGGGAGAAATGAGCAGGAATATTAGTAGTTGGAGAGGGGTTTCGTGAGAAATAACATGGGGACGATTGGTTGGGCAAAATGAAAGGTGCAGCTACTGCTTGAATTTTTCCAGTTCATGCGTTGCGAACATTAATATGGTTAGCCAGCTGAATCCTGCATGTGTACCCCTCCTCCAGGTCGGATACAGTATCCGGTTTGAAGACTGCACGTCGGAACGCACAGTGCTGAAATACATGACAGACGGGATGTTGCTGCGAGAATTCCTCACAGAGCCAGACTTGGCTGGATATAGGTGAGAAGGGTTTCCACAAGATATGTCGACCAACACTGAGGGTGGGTGAATGCAATATCGCAGTAACATAGATACATAGACGATAGGAGCAGGAGGAGACCTTTTGGCCCTTCGAGCCTGCTCCGCCATTCAACATGATCATGGCTGATCATCCAACTCAACAGCCTAATCCTGCTTTCTCCCCATAGCCTTTGATCCCATTCACCCCAAGTGCTATATCCAGCCACCTCATGAATATATTCAAAGTTTTGGCATCAACTACTTCCTGTGGTAATGAATTCCACAGGCTCACCACTCTGTGTGAAGGTGCCTTCTTTTTTTTCTTTCTTTTTTTAAAAATTTAGATTACCCAATTATTTTTTCCAATTAAGGGGCAATTTAGCATGGCCAATCCACCTACTCTGCACATTTTTTTTTGGGTTGTGGGGGCGAAACCCACACAGACACGGGGAGAATGTGCAAACTCCACACGGACAGTGACCCAGAGCCGGGATTGAACCTGGGACCTCAGCGCCGTGAGGCGGTTGTGCTAACCACTAGGCCACAGTGCTGCCCAAAGGTGCCTTATATCTGTCCGAAATGGTTTACCCTGAATCCTCAGGCTGTGACCCCTGGTTCTGGACACACCTATCATTGGTAACAACTTCCCTGCATCTACCCTGTCTAGTCCTATTAGGATTTTATAATCTCTATGAGATCCCCCCTCATTCTTCTGAACTCCAGCGAGAACAATCCCAACCTAGTCAATCTCTCCTCATATCACAGTCCCTCCATCCCTGGAATCAGTCTGGTAAACCTTGCTGCACTCCCTCGAGAGCAAGAACATCCTTCCTCTGAGAAGGAGATCAAAACTGCACACAATACTCCAAGTGTGGCCTCACCAAGGCCCTGTAACATTGCAGCAACACATCCCTGCTTCTATACTCGAAACCTCTTGCAATGAAGGCCAACATACCATTAGCCGCCTTTATCGCCTGCTGCATCTGCATACTTACCTTCAGCGAATGGTGCACAAGAACACCCAGGTCCCGCTGCACACTGCTCTCTTCCAATTTACATCCATTCAGGTAGTAATTACTTGCTTCCAAAATGAATAACCTCAATTTGGATAAAATTATACTGCATCTGCCATTGGTTTGCCCACTCGCCCAACCTGTCCAGATCTTGCTGTAGGATCCCTGCATCCTCGTCACAATTCACCCTCCCACCTAATTTGGTATCATCTGCAAACTTTGAGTTGTTACATTTTGTTCCCTCATCCAAATCATTAATATATATTGTGAATAGCTGGGCTCCCAGCACCGATCCCTGTGGTACCCCACTGGTTACTGCCTGCCAATTTGAAAAGGACTTATTAATCCCTACTCTTTGTTTCCTCTCTGCCAACGGGTTTTCTATCCACCTCAATACATTTCCCCCAATCTCATGCGCTTTAATTTTGCACAATAATCTCTGATACAGGACTTCAAACGCCTTCTGAAAGTCCAAATATACCACATCGACTACTGGTTACCTCTTCAAAGAATTCCAACAGATTTGTCAAGCATGATTTTCCCTTCATAAATCCATGCCGACTCTGACTGCTCCTGCCACTGCTTTCTAAATGTTCCGCTATAAAGCCCTTGATAATGGATTCCAGCATTTTCCCCACTACCGATGTTAGGCTTACTGTTCTATAATTCTCTGCTTTCTCTCAACCTCCCTTTTTGAATATCGGAGTGACGTGAGCAACCCTCCAATCTGCAGGGACATAGGAGAAATTTTATCTTCCCACATTGACCTTGTGGATTCTGTCTATGCACTGAATTATAAGATGTACTGCATCAATTCTTAAATGAACCAAATAAATTCCATGTTCACTTTCTCTGGGTCAGAGACCAAACCCCCCCTCCCTCCCCCTGCTCCTTCACTTGCACAATTTCCCTAGCCACCTCCTGTCGCCGTAACTGATGAGCAAAAAGATGGCTAGCCTTCTCCCCATGTTCATACACCATCTTCTTTAAACCCCGTCGTGAGCGCACCGCTTGGCCTGTGGACAACAGGTCAAACTTCATTTGCAGATTCCTGCACGCCCATAATTCCGGCGTTGGATCACTTGCATACTCCTGATCTACACCCAGAATCTCGATCTCCACATCCTCATGCTCTATCCTGGCCGCCCTATCTATGAATGCTTTGTACGAGTTGATCTCCCTTCCTAATCATCACCTTTAACACCTCCCACAAAGTAGAGAATGAGTCCGCCCCATTCTCATTCCGGTCAGCGTACTCCTTTGTGGGCCTCAAAATCTTCCCACAAAACCCCATATCAAGTAACAGTACTACATCCCGTGCACTGTGCCAAATCCGCCTCTCATGCCATGTCCACCAAGTGCATTGCACAGTCAGAAATATCCACCGCTGAATATTTAGTGTTTTGCACCGCAGGACAGCGTGTGCCTGTTCATGCGGTGGGGGGGCAGCGTGTGCCTCTTCACGCGGTGCGGGGCAGCGTGTGCCTCTTCACGTGGTACGGGGCAGCGTGTGCCTCTTCACGCGGTATGGGGCACCGTGTGCCTCTTCACGCGGTGGGGGTACAGCGTGTGCCTGTTTGCACGGTGCAGGGCAGCGTGTGCCTCTTCACGCGGTGGGGGGACAGCGTTTGTCTCTTCACGTGGTGCGGGGACAGCGTGTGCCTCTTCACGTGGTGCGGGGACAGCGTGTGCCTCTTCACGTGGTGCGGAGCAGCGTGTGCCTCTTCACGTGGTACGGGGCAGCGTGTGCCTCTTCACGCGGTTCGGGGACAGCATGTGCCTCTTCACGTGGTGCGGGGACAGCGTGTGCCTCTTCACGTGGTGCGGGGACAGCGTGTGCCTCTTCACGTGGTGCGGGGACAGCGTGTGCCTCTTCACGTGGTGCGGGGACAGCGTGTGCCTCTTCACGTGGTGCGGAGCAGCGTGTGCCTCTTCACGTGGTACGGGGCAGCGTGTGCCTCTTCACGCGGTTCGGGGACAGCATGTGCCTCTTCACGTGGTGCGGGGACAGCGTGTGCCTCTTCACGTGGTGCGGGGACAGCGTGTGCCTCTTCACGTGGTGCGGGGACAGCGTGTGCCTCTTCACGTGGTGCGGGGACAGCGTGTGCCTCTTCACGTGGTGCGGAGCAGCGTGTGCCTCTTCACGTGGTGCGGAGCAGCGTGTGCCTCTTCACGTGGTACGGGGCAGCGTGTGCCTCTTCACGCAGTTCGGGGGCAGCGTGTGCCTCTTCACGCCGTGCGGGGCAGCGTGTGCCTCTTCACGCAGTGCGGGGCAGCGTGTGCTTCTTCACGCCGTGCAGGGCAACGTGTGCCTCTTCACATGGTGGGGGGGGCAGCGTGTGCCTCTTCACGCGGTGGGGGGTGTAGCGTGTGCCTCTTCACGTGGTACGGGGCAGCGTGTGCCTCTTCACGTGGTGCGGGGCAGCGTGTGCCTCTTCGCGCGGTGGGGGGTGTAGCGTGTGCCTCTTCAGCGGTGGGGGGCAGCGTGTGCCTCTTCACGCAGTGCGGGGCAGCGTGTGCCTCTTCATGCGGTGGGGGGGCAGCGTGTGCCTCTTCACACTGTGCGGGGCAGCGTGTGCCTCTTCACGCAGTTCGGGGGCAGCGTGTGCCTCTTCACGCGGTGGGGGGTGTAGCGTGTGCCTCTTCAGCGGTGGGGGGCAGCGTGTGCCTCTTCACACTGTGCGGGGCAGCGTGTGCCTCTTCATGCGGTGAGGGGGCAGCGTGTGCCTCTTCACGCGGTGGGGGGGCAGCGTGTGCCTCTTCACGTGGTGCGGGGCAGCGCGTGCTTGTTCGCGGTGCTGAGTAAAGCTGGGTTGATGTGGGTGTCTGTGTTTACAGTGTTGTGATCAGTAACGGTGCTGGATTGACGTGGGTGTCTGTGTCTTTACAGTGTCGTGATCATTGATGAAGCCCATGAGCGCACTCTCCACACTGACATTCTCTTCGGGCTGATTAAAGATATCTCCCGCTTCCGCCCTGACCTGAAAGTCCTGATTGCGAGTGCAACACTGGACACTGAGAAGTTCTCAACCTTCTTTGACGATGCTCCAGTCTTCCGTATCCCAGGGCGGCGGTTCCCTGTCGATATTTACTACACAAAGGTACAAGGGCCGGAGTGGTGCGGGGCGTTTTGGAAAGGCGGATCTGCTATTGGCCTCGCTTCAGGGGCCAGCTCACACCCAGAGATACAGGAGCAACTAACACCTCCTGCTCCCTTGGCTGCACTGTTCCAATTGGGCTGCTGAGTGTATTAATGAGCAGTTATCAAGAGATAAGTGCTTCTTGCCTCACTGAGCAAGTTAGTACAAGGTGGTCTTTGCTCTGTTGCAGTATACAGCATGCATCTTCCATGTTAAGCTCCAGCCGTAATGCAACTCTTACCTGCTGGGTTTGGGTTTTACAACCAGTGCTGGCCCTTGCTGGCTGGTGTTTAAGGTCTCTGGACAAAGACAAGATGAGCGTGTGGAGATTCACCAGAATGCTTTCAGTGATGAAGCTGGAGGAGTTGGGCTTGGAATTTTACGCAATGTGCCCAGTGTACATGAAGGGTTTTATTCAGGGGAGATATGGGGATGATCCCTCACCGGCGAGTGGGTCATTAACCAGAGGGCTTTAAGACACTTGGAAACAGAGCCAGAGTGGAACATGGGAAATTTCTTCACGATGCAGGAATGATTCGGGAAGGGGGTCAGAACCAGATTCAATCGGGAATTTGAGGAGGAATTGAAAATATGCAGGGGGATGGAGAAAAATAGTTAAGTGAGATGAGTGGCGTAGGTTTTTCAAAGAGAGAGCACAGGTGGGATTGACTGAATGACTGTCTGTGCTGTAAGAATCTCTTAAGTAAGGGGTGGCACGGTGGCGCAGTGGTTAGCACTGCTGCCTTCTGGCGCCGAAGTCCAGGTTCGATCCCGGGTCACTGTCCATGTCTGCGTGGGTCTCGCCCCCACAACGCAAAAGGTGGATTGGCCAAGCTAAATTGCCCTTTAATTGGGGAAAAATAGTAATTTGATGCTCTAAATTTATTTTAAGAAAGAATCTCTAAGTAAGGCTCATCCTCATGAGGACATGAGTATGGACTCTGTGCTGGGCGGAACCCGTGACAATTCCTCAATAGTTGGGTTTTCAGACTCGTCCCATCGAGTCTGCACCGGCCCTGGAAAGAGCACCCGACTTAAACCCACACCTCCACCCTATCCCAGTAACCCCACCCAACCTTTTTGACACCAAGCGGCAGTTTAGCATGGCCAATCCACCTAACCTGCACATCGTTCGACTGTGAAAGGAAACCAGAGCACCCGGAGGAAACCCACGCAGACACGGGGAGAACGTGCAGACTCCGCACAGACAGTCACCCGAGGCTGGAATTGAACCCTGGAGCTGTGAGGCAGAAATGCTAACCAGTGTGCCACCATGCTGCCCTAAATTGGTGCAGATTAGCACCATTTCTGGGATGGCAGGATCGACGTATGAGGAGGGATTGGGCCGGTTGGGCCTGTATTCACTGAAATGTAAAAGCATGATAGGGGATCTCATTAAAACGTATAAAATTCTGACAGGAGTGGACAGACTGGATGCAGGGGATGTTGTTTCCTCTGGCTGGGGGTGGGGGTGGGGGGGGGGGGTCGGGTCGAGAACCCGGGATCACAGTCTCAGGATTCGGGGTGGGTCATTTAGGACCGAGATGAGGAGAAATTTCACTCGGTGGGTGCTGAACCTGTGGAATTCTCTACCACAGGAGACTGTGGAGGCCAAGTCACTGAATATATTTAAGAAGGAAATTCTCCTATAGACTGTAAAGGTGTTGTGGGGTCTGGGGAGAGCGCGGGAGTGTGACATTGGGATAGAGAGTCAGCCATGAGCATCTGGAATGCCAGAACAGGCTCGAAGGGCCGAAAGGCCTACTCCTATTTTGTATGTTTCTGTGGAATAGGAAGATCCCAAGGTGGATTCCTTATCTGTGCCATTGCCTGGGCTCATCCCCAGGAACTATTTTACCTCAAATGGCCTCAAGCGACGACAGAATCAAATAAATCAGTTGAGTTTGTTTCCCCTACATCGAAATGTGCGCACAGAGATATCACACAAGTACTTTGCCACAACAGCATACACTCCCCCCACTGTACAATCTTGCTGATTCTCAGAGGAGTGGTAAAACACTCTGAACTGCCCGATTAGATTTTTTTATTGACTGACGGACTCTGCTGCTCTCCAATTAGGCCCCCGAAGCGGACTATCTGGAAGCCTGTGTGGTCTCTGTGCTGCAGATTCACGTCACTCAAGCCCCTGGCGACATTCTGGTGTTCCTCACTGGTCAGGTAAGGAAGGTTGGGCGTCAGTAATTCTCCCTGAAAACCCCGGGCTGACTGTATTTGTTCATATCAATTCCCAATATTCACAGTGGTGAGTTGGACCTGGTGCTTCTTGAGACCCAATATTGCGCTGTGTAAATTCTGGTCCCAGAGCTCTGTTGTGGCCCATTGAGTATCTGGCATTTGCTTTATTTCAATCTGTTCGGTCACAGCATGTTCGCGTCGCGGACTAGGCCCTGCTTTTATTTCCCTTGAGAAGGTGGTGGTGAGCTGTTGCCTTAAACTGCTGTACTCCCTGTGGTGCAGGATTTTAACCCAGCCACAGTGAAGGAACGAACATATATTTTCCGAGTCAGGTTGGTGAGTGACTTGGAGGGGACCTTCCGGGTGGTGGTGTCCCCATGTACCTGTTGCCCTTGTCCTTCTAAATGGTAGTGGTTTGGAAGGTGCTGTCGAAGGAGCCTTAGTGAGTTCCTACAAAGCATCTTGTAGATGGTACACACGGCTGCCACTGAGCGTCAGTGCTGGAGGGAGTAAATGTTTGTGGAAGGGGTGCCAATCAAGGGGGCTGCTTTGCCCTGGATGGTGTCAAGCTTCTTGAGTGTTGTCGGAGCTGCACTCATCCAGGCAAGTGGAGAGTATTCCATTGCACTCCTGGTTTGTGCTTTGTAGAGGTGGTGGACAGGCTTTAGGGAGTCAGCAGGTGTGCTACTCACCATAGGGTTCCTAGCCTCTTTTGCTTGTATTAATCCCAGTGTGTAGTTGTGCTGACCGCTTTGCTTCCTGTGCAGGAGGAGATTGAGACTACATGTGAGATGTTACAGGAGCGCTGCCGTAGACTGGGCTCTAAAATTGCCGAGCTGCTGGTTCTACCCATTTATGCCAACCTTCCCTCGGACATGCAGGCCAAAATCTTTGAGCCGACTCCGTCAGGAGCCAGGAAGGTGAGCAGCAATCCTACCTCCAACAAAGCCATTTTTAAGTAGCATTCTTTAAGGAAACTACCTTTTGCTAAAGTGCAGAATGCGAGGAATTCTCTGTAATGTGTCTGTTTCACTAATAGCACGATAAATATCCTTCTGGGGCATAACTGTATAAATAACAAACATTAGAGGCAATGTTTAGATAGAATTTCAGAGATATTAAAACATGGAACAAAGCACTCGGCTTCACAGTGTTTCCCTTTGTGGGAGACTCTCGGACCAGATAGCATAATCTCAGTAAGTGAATCCGTGGAATTCTTTGAAGCATTCGTAGATCGGGAGGCCAGGAAGGAGCATCAGATGCTGGTCGTCAGGATTCTGGGTGTAGATCTGGAGTATGCGTGTTACCCAATGCCAGAGTTATGGGCATGGAGGAAGAAGCTGCAAATGCAATTTGATCTGTTGTCCACGGGTCAGGCGGTGTGCCAGCGGCAGCGCTGAAAGGGGGTGGTGTATGAACATGGGGAGAAGGCTAGCCGTCTTTTTGCTCATCAGCTCCAGCAACAGGAGGCGGCTGGGGAGATTGTGCAGGTCCGGGAGCCGGTGCAGGGGTGGGTTGGTTGGTCTCCAACCGAGAGAAGGTGAACGGAATGTTTTGGAACTTCTATGAGGGGCATTATAATTCGGAGCCATCTGTGGACGAGCAGGGGATGGTGGGATTCTTGGAGGATTTGGAGTTCCCCAGGTGGGGGAAAATTAAGGGAGGAGTTGGAGGCACCGCTACGGTTAGAGGAAGTTTACGTGGCTTTAGGAAGATGCAAATAGAGAAGGCACTGCAGTCAGACGGGTTCCCGATACAATTTTATACGAAGTTTGTAGATCAGTTGGCTCACTTGGTGTTTAACGATTCACTGGCACGGGGCTCTCTTCTGGAGACATTGGGGCAGGTGTCCATCTTCCTTTTGAAGAGTGATAAGGACATCGCTCTTCCACTCGATTTTGTTACTCAATGTGAATGCGAAGATTTTGGTAAGGTTTTTAAAATATAAATTTAGAGCACCCAATTCATTTTTTCCAATTAAGGGGCAATTTAGCGTGGCCAATCCACCTATCCTACACATTTTTGGGTTTACATAGAATTTACAGTGCAGAAGGAGGCCATTCGGCCCATTGAGTCTGCACCGGCTCCTGGAAAGAGCACCCTACCCAAGGTTAAGACCTCCACCCTATCTCCATAACCCAGTAACCCCACCCAACACTAAGGGCAATTTTGGACACTAAGGGCAATTTGTCATGGCCAATCCACCTAACCTGCACATCTTTGTACTGTGGGAGGAAACCGGAGCACCCGGAGGAAACCCACGCACACACTGGGAGGATGTGCAGACTCCGCACAGACAGTGACCCAAGCTGGAATCGAACCTGGGACCCTGGAGCTGTGAAGCCATTGTGCTATCCACAATGATACCGTGCTGCCCCTAAGGTTGTGGGGACGAAACCTACGCAAATACGGGAGAATGCGCAAGCTCCACACGGACCGTGACCCAGAACCGGAATGGAACCTGGGACCTCGTCACCACGAGGGCTAACTCACTGTGCCACCGTGCTGTCTTGGCTAAGGTCTTAGCGTTGGGGTTGGAACCCTGTCTCCCAGAGGTAGTGAGAGGCTTTGTGAAGATCAAAAACTGCCATCCAGGGCAGCACGGTGGCCTAGTGGTTAGCACAACCGCCTCACGGCGCTGAGGTCCCAGGTTCGATCCCGGCTCTGGTTCACTGTCCGTGTGGAGTTTGCACATTCTCCCCGTGTCTGCGTGGGTTTTGCCCCCACAACCCAAAAATGTGCAGAGTAGGTGGATTGGCCACGCTAAATTGCCCCTTAATTGGAAAAAATAATTGGGTAATCTAAACTTATTTTTTAAAAAAAGAAAAAAAAACTGCCATCCAACATGAGGTGATTACTCAACGTAGTTCTTAAACTGTCAGTGGGGCCGGAGCTGAAAATCATAATGTGTCGAGATGCAGAAAAAGTGTTTGATGGGGTTCACCTTTTCACGGTGGAGAAGTTTGGGTTGGGTCCTCGGTTTGTGTCGTGGGGTTTGTGTCGTGGGTACAGCTGTTATATGGAGCTCCATCTGCTCGTGTGCGCACTAACACCACAAGTTCGGGGTTGTTTAGGCTGCATAGGGCGAGGAGGCAGAGGTGTCCTATGTTTCCTCTTTTGTTTGCTTTTGCGATTGAGCCATTGGGTATCGCTTCAAGGGCCTTTGATAAGTTGAGAAGGGTGGAAAGATAAGGGGCTGGAGAGGGTGAATGTTTGGTTCCTGGAGGGGCGGTTTGGAGGAGTTGAAGGAGAAAGCAGGACTTTGAGGGGTAGGGGAGGCGTGGGGGGGGGGGGGGCTAGCAGATACTTTTGGGTACTGGACTTTGTTTGGCGAACATTTCCAACATCCCCAGGACTGCCGTCATTCAATTTATTGGGGAGAATGCTTTCCTGTACGGAGTCAGAAGAGGGCAGCTTCTGGGATATATGAACGGATCTTGGGGGTAAGCGCAGGTTTCGGTGGAGGAGAGTGAAGGCCAGGTGGGAGGAGGAGCTGAGACTCATCATGGAGTGAGTCCCTCCGCAGGGTGAATGCTACGTTATCGGTGCAAGGCTGAGTTTGATTCAGCTCAATGTGGTGTTTATGGTGCATCCCACCAAGACCAGGATAAGTCGATTGTTTGCAGGGGTTGAGGATTGTGTGAGTAGTGTTCGAGAGGGCCTGCGAACCACACATGTTCTGGTCCTGTCCCAAATTGGTGGATATTTGAGTCTTTTTCCTGCACCAAATCGGCAATCCCGAATGTTGAGATTGAGCCCAGTTCATTTGTAGCTATATTCAGGGTGTCCTACCAGACTAGGTTAAGGATGGGTGCTGGGGCGGATGCCCTGACATTCACCTCGTTGTTTGCCCGGTGGCAGGTTATGCTGAGTTGGAGGCAGGCGACACCACCTAGTGCCTCAGCCTGGCTAGATGACTTGATGGACTTTCTGTATGTTGATTCGGTCAAGTTCACTGTGAGGGGCCGTCTAATGGGTACTATCGTAGAGGGTGTCCGTTCATATTGCACAATAAGAAATTGGTCGCTATTAGTTGTGGGGGCGTGTGGTTGCGTGGGTTGCTTTTTTAAGCAGGTGATAACATGTGTTAGTTTGTTTTGCTGTGTAAATGTTTGGATATAAAAAGTTAAAAGTTCAATAAAAAAAAAATTTCATAAAAAGAGGATTTTGTAAACAGCTACCCTGGAAGCGGCGGGTGGCAATTTCCCTTGTCAATAGGTTGCTCATGTTCAAAGGCTTTCATCCTCGGAACTAAGAATAGGCAAGAGCACGTGCATGGTGTCTGTGACTTCCAAGACCCAACTGAGGCTGCCCTCGCAGACTGATGTCTGTGTCTCCGCACCACTCACTTCCATGCCGTTATTGAACTTGACTTTGTTCTATTAACACAAATTCTCTCTTCTCCTCCTGGTGTTTCTCTCAATCCCACCCGACCCCGACTGTTCAGGTTGTCGTCGCCACCAACATCGCGGAGACGTCCCTAACAATCGACGGGATCATCTACGTGATTGACCCAGGCTTCTGCAAGCAGAAGAGTTACAATGCACGCACAGGCATGGAGTCACTTATTGTCACACCCTGCTCCAAGGTAAGTACCAAGGTGACCCCTTCATCTGGTGGAAGGTACTGGTTTAGAGACACTGGAGGAGTGGGAATAGGGGAGGGAATGCAATTCTGAAAAGCACCTGAGGAAACAGGAGTTGCATTTACACAGCGTCTTTTACAACTTCGCAATGTCCCAAAGCGTGTCATAGCTGAAAAAGCACTTTTTTTGTTTTAGTCCTGAAGCAGCCTAATTTGCACACAGCAAGTTCCTGCTAACTGTAATGAGGAATAAATATTGACCCAGGACACCAGAGGTGACCCACCCCTCTGCTCCCCTTCAAAATAGTGTTGCAGGATATTTTTCATCCACCTGAGAGAGCAGCTGGGCCTTCAGCTTAACAGCTGATCAGCTTTGTACTTTGGAGTAAGGTGGGGCACGTTCATTCAGCATGTTGGAAGTTGCAAGGAAGGCACATGGGACTTCTTGGAGTTCATGAGGAGGATTTTGAAAAGGGAACAAAAGTAGAGAATCCTACAGACTGTCTCTACCTGGACTTGGGAGACCTGAGGTAAACACTATTGCGAGAGCAGGGATGATGAATGAGGTTGATGAGAGATATGCAGGGTTTTTGTCGAAGGGGAAGATCACCCCATTTTCCTCAATTTGTGTATCCAAACCCATAACCATCTTAAGGGACACAAGTGCGGCTCAAACATCTCTTACTGGAGAAGGATTTGGTTTTCCTGCCAGAGAGTTCAATGAAAGCTAAGGTATTAGTGAATGGGATACGTGGAGATTATATCCCAGTTCAATTGTATAAAGTACAATTGATGTGTGGTTTAGTGTCAGGTCCAGGAGTTGTTGAAGTGATTAAGAAATTCCCAGTGGACGGAGTAGCCTTACTTTTGGGAATGATTTGGCAGGAGTGAAGGTTACAGCTTCACCCATGTTACAGAGAGTCGGATGGAAGTACTACGGATAATGCATTAGATACCAGTGGCAGGGCAGGTGGGAATCAGGAAAACTCATTGGGCATTGACTCAAAGAAAGTAATCACATATCAAATGATAATGGTAGTGAATCTCAGAGAATGATTCCACACACAAGTTTGTCAAAGATAAAATCTAGCAGAGAACCAGATTTTGAGAACTTGAGACTGAAGGTGATCCCAAGAAGGAATCTGAATCTAATAATAATCACTTATTGTCACAATGAACTTCAATGAAGTTGCTGTGAAAAGCCCCTAGTCGCCACATTCCAACGCCTGTTCGGGGAGGCCGGTATGGGAATGGAACCCGCGCTGCTGGTCTTGTTCTGCATTACAAGCCTGCTGCCTTAATAGTAATAACAGTGATGAAGATTCAAACGAAACTTCTGAATCTGATTTTGGAGAAATTAAAACAGCTGCTATCGAATAGACCTGTCACAAACTGACCCTGAACAAATGGCAAGTAATTCTTCCAAATGTAGGAAAGAAAACAGCAAATCAGAAGAGGAAAGTGAATTGGACTTTTCTAAAAGCAATTTGTGACAGCCTCTTTCCGTAAACCCATTGCCATTCACTGCAGGTGGAAATATTTCCCAGAGCATGCCTGTTTTGAAGGAAAAAAATACATATTCAGGATGAGGACAGCAATGACTGTGAAGCGACACCAAGCAAACGGCTGATTAACCCACATACGTTTAAAGGCCCACAGTGACTGTTCAAGGTAAAAGAAGCAAATAGCAAAGCAGATGAAATAATTGGCGATCAATTCCTTTTGAAAATGAAGAGGAAGGCGGATGAAGAACCATACAGCGTCTCCGCAACCACATCTGTCAACGAAAACAGGAAGTTCATGGAACCAACAAGTGTTATCCTTTGATTCTGAAAGTAGGGGAGGAAAATTGTAATCTGGACAGCACAAATTGTGTCAGTCCATATTACTAAGTGAAAAATGAAAATCGCTTATTGTCACGAGTAGGCTTCAATGAAGTTACTGTGAAATGCCCCTAGTCGCCACATTCCGGCGCCTATCCGGGGAGGCTGGTACGGGAATCGAACCGTGCTGCTGGCCTGCTTGGTCTGCTTTAAAAGCCAGCGATTTAGCCTTGTGAGCTAAACCAGCCCCTTAAGTAAAGGTAAACATTATGATTGCAAAGACTCTGAGAAAGAGGTAAAATCTGTAAAGAATGGTACAAATAAAGCCAACCAACACTGCGAAGGTTGAACCCTCAGCTTTATTTGTCGCTGAAAGTGACCATGTGAAGGAAAAAAGGGAATGTAAAGCTGGGGGGATTGAAGTGTTTATTGATTAAAAATGAACCAAATATTTCCCTCAGCATTGACAATACTGCTGGTAGTTTGGCTACGGAAAATCCTTGAAATGTGGATAAACATTCATTGGACAATCAGGAAAGACTGGCTGCTTTATGAGAAAGACAGAAGTACAGCAGAAACTCCTTCAGGGAATCCCCTAATTTAGGCAGTCAGGAACCCGACAAAGCGAAGCACATTGGGCTGAATTCTCCCCCATGGGGATTTTCTGTTTTCCCGGCAGACAGGGAATTTCCCGACAGCGTGGGGCTGCCCCACAATTGGAAACCCCATTGACTAGCCGGTGAAATGGAGAATCCCGATGGCGTGCTGCACCAGAAATCTGGTGGGACGGAGAAACCTCTCCATTGTCTTGGATTTTGAAGGAGAGTGAAAAGGCGTTTTTTGAAGCTACCAGATGTAGTTCTAAAACTAAAGATGCAAACCTATCAGCAGGAGAAGAACAGAGAGAAGACCTAATAATGACACGGAAAGGAACTAGACGGAACTGCAGGGATACACCATTAAATAATCATGATGTAGACATAAGAAACTGAACCATTAAAAAACATCCATCTCGACTAAAACCACGGAGACTGGCTCAGTTAGAGACTAAAACATAGTGCATGTTGGATATTTTGTGGAAACGAGCAGAAACACTGTGGTCCACAGAATGACACGTAGATTGAAGGCCATGAATACAAATCCAGTGTTAGTGGGCAAATGGTGCTGGCCGCCCCGGACTTTTCAGACCATTAAAAATGGCCACAGGTGCCAATGACATAGGAGTTGGGGCAGTGCTATTAGCCCTTCAGCAATTTTAGCCTTTTAGGGCAGGAGGTATGTAAGGGTTCTTCCTGATGATTCCCTTATTTCCCTTTTCTTTATTTTTCCATTATCATTTTTGATCCATGGATGCTTAATAGACATGTATCTTTAAATCAAGCAGCAGAGACCAGGTGGAATTCAGCAAGTTGCAACATAGTATATGGTGCTGCTAATTTTGGACAACAGAACTCCGACCTCTGCACCCGAGAGATGGGGTGGGATTTGGTTCGATTGGTTGGCTGGGGGCCAACGAATTGGCCAAAAGACCATATTCTGCCCGGTAATGGGTGGTGATTGGATCCTGTCTGAGTGGGATGATTTTCAGAGAACTATGGAAGCAGAGTTTGAATCCTGGACACTCGGGAAGGACCTGCTTGTTCTGTCTCGCTCTCTCCAGAAAGGCTGTGGTGTGCTGTATTTCTGAAACTGCAGAGACCTGAATGAATTTACAGTGAAACCATTACAGGCTGCAAACAGAGACCTGGATCTGAAAGCTTACTTTGAAGGAAGGTCTGCTTAAAGATAACCTTTTATTTATTATTTTCACGCCTCCCCTCCATTCTGTGTTTATTGTGTGTGTGTGTGTGTGTGTGTGTGGGTATATAGAGGGTGGGGGATTAGAAATTTGACTATTTAACCAGTTCTTTTTGCTGCATGTTTCCTTGTAGCTCTTAATATAAATAGAAAGTAATTGTATTTAAATTTACAAACCTGGTGACTCTAATTATCGGGCAGCCAAGGACTAAAGACTTTTTCATAGACTTTTTTTATAAAATAGAGTACCCAGTTATTTTTTTCCAATTAAGGGGCAATTTAGCATGGCCAATCCACCTACCCTGCACATCTTTGGGTTGTGGGGGCGAAACCCACGTAAGCACGGGGAGAATGTGCAAACTCCACACGGACAGTGACCCAGAGCCGGAGTTGGACCTGGGACCTCGGCGCCATGAGGCAGCAGTGCTAACCCACCGTGTCACCGTGCTGTCTTACTTTTTCTAAGAATTATTGGTTAATTCAATTGCATGCGACTCTGGTCAAGGAGATCTGAAATTGATGGCGCCCTAGTCCAGGGTGTTGTAACAATATTAAATCAAAACATGATGTCCCCCCACCTCGACGGAGCCAGTGGACTGTATGTGCTCCCTCACCAGAGATGCTCAGCCGTAAATGTAGCTGTGTACTGTGCTGGAGGATCAGCCTGGATTATTCTCTCTGCTCCCACCAAACCCCCTTCCCTCCTCCTGGCTAATATTTATTTCTTCATCAACATCACTAAAAATAGAGCATTTGATTGTTAATGTGTTGCTGTTTGTGTGAGCTTGACTTGCACACATTGATTGCTGCTCTTCCCACATTACACATTTCAAAAAAAGTGCTTCATTGTCTGATGTGCTTTGGGGTGACCTGAGGATGTGACGGGCACTGCTTGAAACATGACTTGGGGTGTGAGGGAGGTGTGGGTGTGTGGGTGGGGCGGTGGGGGGGGGGGGGGGGGGGGGGGGGGTGGGGGGGGGAGTGGGGGGGGGGGTGGGGGGGGGGGGGGGGTGGGGGGGGGGGGAACAAGGCAAGGGAGCTAATCACTGAACCATAGCAGACATTGAATCTGGTAGAAGCAAGATAAATTGATGTTTAGGAAGTAGATATAAACCGTGAGGGACGTGGGCCTTGTGAGGTGTTGGGAGAATGTGCGGAGATGAATTTTGATGTTCCCCAATCCGGATGGATTGGGGGAGTGTTGCTGCTGATCCGTTGATGCTATAACCCTCCCTGCCCCGCTTCCTTTTGTCATCAGGCCTCGGCTAACCAGCGAGCTGGCAGGGCCGGCCGCGTGGCAGCGGGGAAGTGCTTCCGTCTCTACACGGCCTGGGCCTTCAAGCACGAGATGGAGGAAACATCCATCCCAGAAATCCAGCGGACGAACCTGGGCAACGTGGTGCTGCTGCTGAAGAGTTTGGGTAAGGAGGTGAAGGGCTTGTTTTTGGAAACGCATCTTTCATAACCTCAAGATGTCTGGAAGGGCTTTACAATGGTTGAGGTCCTTGTTGATGTGTAGCTGCTGTTGTGAACTCCAGCATCCTAATTTGTGCGCTGCAAGATCTAGCGGTCAACTCTTATTTTTTAATTATCTGGAAGCTCGGGGGAGCCTATGGTTTTCCACTGATGCTTTCTCCATGGCAACACCTTGGCCAATCAGAGTCGACTTTCCAAACAATCAACAGTACTACTTCCCCAGCAGTACAAATTGTTGCGATTGTCTGAAATTTGGCATTCTTGCATTTATCCTGACGCTGTGCAAGTCGAGAACCTTGGGCATCTGTAGCTCTCTTCGGCCGTTTTCACACTGTGGTGTTAGTGATATTGGTTGGCGGGTAAACATTGGGTTGGGGCGGCCTGGTGGCACAGTGGTTAGCACTGCTGCCTCACGGTGCCAATGTCCCAAGTTCGATCCCGGCCCCGGGTCACTGTCCGCGTGGAGTTTGCACATTCTCCGTGTCTCCGCGGGTCTCACCCCCACAACCCAAAGATGTGTAGGGTAGGTGGAAATGGCCATGCAAAATTGCCCCTTAATTGGGAAAAAAATTGGATGCTCTAAATTTATATAAAAGGAAACATTGGATCAGAGCAAGGATGCAAAGTCTCCCTGCTCCTCTTCAAATTCGGACCCCAGGAGCCATCTGTCGTGAGGACAAATGGAGAGTACCCAATTCAGTTTTTCCAATTAAGGGGCAATTTAGCGTGGCCAATCCACCTAGCCTGCACATCTTTGGGTTGCAAGGTGAAACACACACACACACGGGGAGAATGAGCAAACTCCACACGGACAGTGACCCGGGGCCGGGATCGAACCTGGGACCTTGGCGCCGTGAGGCCGCAGGGCTAACCCACTACACCACCGTGCTGCCCTGGGGGTACCTCAATTTTACATCTCATATAAGGCCATCAAACAGTGTGGCACTCACCCAGTGCTTCCCAGTTAGCCCAGAGGTGGGATTTGAACTCTCAATATTCTGATTCGGAGGCCAGTGTATGACCCAGTGAGCCACCTTCAGGCAGGGCGAGGATATTTGGGGAAGTGGGGTGAGGGTGGGACCCCTTAACAGCACCTTTGGGGAAATTGTCTCTGGCATGGCTCAACCTGGTTATTTTTTGGGTTTTCAAGCTCTGGTTTCTTTATGTTCAGTGCTCCATACCCAGCCGACCAAGTGAACCCCCACTCGCTCCCCACAAAATGTGTCTGACTGGCCCAATAGTCAGTTTAGCTCAGTTATCTGGACAGCTGGTATGTGATGCCGAGCGAGGCCAACAGCGTGCGTTCAATTCCCATACTGGCTGACGTTATTCATGAATGCCCCGCTTTCTCAACCTTGCCCCTCGCCTGGTGTGTGTTGACCCTCAGGTTAAATCACCACCAGTCAGCTCTCCCCCCCCTCAAAGAGCAAAACAACCTATAGTCAGGTGCTATGGCGACTTTACTTACTCGTCAGGTAAATGGAGTCAGCTCAGAGGCTGGACAGAAAGCTTGTGTTTTAAATGACTGGATATTTTTGTGTTTTGAATTACTGGATACCGGACCCCAGTGCACATGAGTTTAGTGAATGAGCAGCCTGTCCGTGTTGGTCTCACCCAGGAACCGATCCACCTCTTCCTGCCTGGATTCCCATCGCAATGTGCTGTTGGCTGTTCGGCGCCTTTCTGTTTATTGCCCATCTCATGGTGCCAACAGCAGACAGCCCGTTTAACGCCCACCCTCTCTCCTCATTTCAGGAATCAATGACTTGATCCACTTTGATTTCATGGACCCCCCTCCTCACGAGACCCTTGTGCTGGCCTTGGAGCAGCTGTACGCACTGGGAGCTCTCAACCACCTCGGAGAGCTCACCAAGGTAAGGCACATGGCTGGGACGGGCAGGATTACCTTCTTTAATTGAACCTTTCCTGCCTGACTTTCCTGAACCTCCTCCTCTTCACTCTCACACCACTCGCTCCTCCCAAGCTATAAAACCCCTTCCATTCCCATTCGTTCTTCACCACATTGCAATCAAGAGGTTTTTTTTCTTTGTCCTTTCATGGGATGTTGCCCGACCCTAATTGCCCTTGAGCTGAACATTTCAGGGGACAGAAGGTACCCGATCTGGAGTCACTAGTAGGCCAGACCGGGTAAGGATGGCAGATTTCCTTCCCTAAAGGGGACATTAGTGAACCAGGTGGGTTTGTACAAGACTCGATGATAGCTTCGTGGTCACCATTACTGAGAGTAGCTTTATAATCCAGATTTTATCAATTAAGTTTAAATTTCACCAGCTGTGGGGGGGCAGCACAGCGGCGGAGTGCTTAGCACTGCTGCCTCACGGCGCCAAGGACCTAGGCCCCAGGTCACTGTCTGTGAGGAGTGTGCGCATTCTCCCTGTGTCTGCATGGGTCTCACCCCCACAACCCAAAAGATGTGCAGAGTAGGTGAGTTGGCCACTCTTAAATGCCCCTCAATTGGGGGAAGAAAAGAATTGGGTACTCTAAATAGATTTATATAAATATATATATTTATATATATATATATATATTATAAATTTAGAGTACCCAATTATTTTTTTACCAATTAAGGGGCAATTTAGTGTGGCTAATCCACTTACTCTGCACATCTTTGGGTTGTGGGGGCGAGACCCATGCAGACACGGGGAGAATGTGCAAACTCCACAGTGAGCCTGGGTCAGGATCAAACCCAGGTTCTCAGCGTCGTTGGCACTAATGCTAACCACTGTGCCACCATGCCGTCCTTAAGTACATTTTAAAAAACATTTCACCAGCTGCTGTGTTGCGATTTTAACCCATGTCCACAGGATATTAACCTGGGCCTCTGCATTAGTACTTCTGTGACATTAGGGCGGCACTGTGTCACAGTGGTTATCACTGCTGCCTCACAGTGCCAGGGACCCGGGTTTAATTCGGTCTTGGGTGACTGTCTGTGTGTCTCCCCACGCCAGCATGCATTTCCTCCGGGTGCTACGGTTTCCTTCCACAGTCCAAAGATGTGCAGGTTAGATGGATTGGCAATGCTAAATTGCCAATTACTGTCCAAAGGTTAGGTTAGGTGTGGTTACAGAGTGTGGGGATCAAGTGGGAATTAGGCCTAGGTAGGGTGGCCTTTCAGAGGGTTGGTACAGACTTGATGGGCCGAATAGACTCCTTCTACACTGCAGATTCCTACTACGCCACTAACTGCCCCTGAATTGCACCATTCTCTGCTTACTCTCTCCCCATTAGCTCATGACCTCGTTCAGTCGCACCCTCCTCTTACAATCTGCAGGCTTTAAAACTCAAGCTTGGTGTCATCTCACTATAACCTCCAGATTTGTATCAGCCCTGGTGCTATTGTGTGAATTTAATTCAACCGCACCATTGCATTACTTTGTATTTCTCAAGGAGATCGCATTAGCTTCTCCTCAATACAGCATTCCACCGGCATTCCTCTTCTTCCCCCCCCCCCCCCCCCCTCTCTTTATCTGCTGCCGCCCTCCCCTGATCTTAATCCCTCTATGCCGGGCGCTTTTCCAGTATCCTGTTTTCCCTGACGTTTTTCCACGTCTCTGTCGTTCCAGCTTGGCCGCAGGATGGCAGAACTGCCTGTGGACCCCATGCTGTCAAAAATGATCCTGGCCTCCGAGAAGTAAGTCGCGATCAATGCTGTTTAGCCCCACGGGTAAGGGAGAGAAATGGCCAGTCAGCCGAGCGAGGCCTGTTCTTCTGTCTTCATGACTCACATAGTTATTTTTGAAAGGATCAATAAGTTTATTAATCATAATACTATTAACCTTTAAATTACCCACATAAAACAAGAGATACCCCAGCTTCATGTATACTACCTACAAAGATGGCTTGGTAGGCTGTGGATTGGATCACTGGAATTCCTCTGGCCCGTCTTCATAAAGGTCGTTCTTGCTGTCAGTCTCTTCCTTCCTTCCTCTCGGTCTGGTCAATGTCACCTCGGCCTTTGCTCCTGACTCGCACAGTTGAAAGACTCACTGTTCCTAGCACCACCTCATGCTTGTCTCAACTTCCCTCCTTGGAGACCAATTCCCCGTGATATCTGTTAATGTTATATATGCACAGGGAGCAGGAGTCAGGCTATTCAGCCCCTCAAATTGCTTTGCCATTTAATAAGATCAAGGTGTTGTATTTTATATTTTCCCCGCGTCTTGACTGTGATAGAGAAATTCAAACAGCATTCATTGGATAAGCAAAACTGAACTTTATTCACTAATTAGAACTGCTAGCAGAAATGGCAGAAACTTGGAGTCGGAAGGCAGTCAATTACAAACTGCGGAGTCCGTCCCAAGTCTGCGATATTACAGGAAAAGAAGGCGATTCTTATACATTATAGGATCAAGATAACATGAATACAACTCGGTTAGGAATTTGATCAAAAGTAAACATAAGTAATAATCGTTACCATGGCATCACCTTGCTGACCTCCAGGGGACTTGAGTTTCATATCATTATCTTGTCTTTGTTTTAAGAAAGGGAAGAAGTTGTTTAGGAACAGGAAGAAATAGTTGTTCAGCTTGTTATGTATTAAGATTACTTCTAGGTTCAAGCCTTATCTAGACTCTCAGGACATGCTGTCTATGTGTATTCTGAATCTGTGTCTTAGGTTAAATTCAATTGTACCAAGAAGACTTGACTAGTTTTCCCATCATGCCATTATTTGCTTCACATAATACCACAAAGGTTGATCTTATACTAACTTCAAAGGTGGCATGGTGGCACAGTGGTTAGCACTGCTGCCTCATGACGCTGAGAACCCAGGTTCGACCCTGGGCCCGGATGACTGTCCGTGTGGAGTTTGCACATTCTCCCTTTGTCTGCGTGGGCCTCACCCCACAACCCAAAAAGATATGCAGGTTAGGTGAATTGGCCACAATAATTTGACCCTTAATTAGAAATAAAATAACTGGGTACCCTCGAAGTTTACTAAAAAAAAAACCCAAAAAACTTTGAATCTACACTCCGCTGACCCCCAATAATCCATTACCCATCCTTATTTCCCAAGAATCTATCTAGCTGTGCCTTAGAAATATTCAAAGACTCTGCTTACACCACCTTTTGAGGAAGAGAATTCCAGAGACTCGTGATCCTCTGAAGGAAAAGATTTTGTCTCATCTCCATCTTAAGTAGGTAACTCTATGTTTAAACAGTGATCCCGGTCCTAGATTCTCCGACAAGAGGAAACATTGTCTCCACGTCCACCCTGTCGATACCCCTCAGCACCTTAAATGTTTCGATCAAGTCGCCTCTTCTAAACTCTAGTGGATACAAGCCTAGCTTATCCAAACGGTCTTCATTAGACTACCCACCCATTGGAGGCATTAGTCTGGGAGAACCTCACCGAACCGATTCCAACATTCTTCTCCATTAGCTGACTGTTCTCAATCTTTAAGACTACCATTCCCATTAAAACCATATGGAATTAATGAGAGAGAAAACCAACCCAAAAGGTGAACAAGATCTGCCTGAGTTTCTGCTGCTTAATGTTAACCGGGGAGGGGACGGACACACACACCAGGTGAAGAGACTTGCCACAGACTCCAAAGTACTCATTGCCACTCCGCTCTATCCACAGGTACCAATGCTCAGAGGAGATCCTAACCATTGCAGCCATGCTGTCGGTCAACAATGCCATTTTCTACCGACCCAAAGACAAGGTGGTGCATGCGGACAACGCTCGCATGAACTTCTTCCTGCCGGGTGGTGACCACCTGGTGCTGCTAAATGTCTACACACAGGTGATGGAGCACCCAACTGTCAGTACTGTGCGAATCTCCCTGTATACAGGGACTGTGTAACTCTCTCCATATTCAGGGACTGTGTAACTCTCTCCATATTCAGGGACTGTGTAACTCTCCCTGTATTCAGGAGCTGTGTAACTCTCTCTGCATTCAGGGCCTGTGTGAATCTCCCTGTATTCAGGAGCTGTTTAACTCTCTCCGTGTTCAGGGACTGTATAACTCTCCCTGCATTCAGGGACTGTGTGAATCTCCCTGTATTCAGGGACTGTGTGAATCTCCCTGTATTCAGGGACTGTGTAACTCTCCCTGTATTCAGGAGCTGTTTAACTCTCCCTGTATTCAGGGACTGTGTAACTCTCCCTGTATTCAGGAGCTGTTTAACTCTCCCTGTATTCAGGGACTGTGTAACTCTCTCTGTATTCAGGAGCTGTGTAACTCTCCCTGCATTCAGGGACTGTGTAACTCACTCCGTATTCAGGGACTGTGTAACTCTCTCCGTATTCAGGGACTGTGTAACTCTCTCTGCATTCAGGGACTGTGTAACTCTCCCTGCATTCAGGGACTGTGTAACTCACTCCGTATTCAGGGACTGTGTAACTCTCTCCGTATTCAGGGACTGTGTAACTCTCCCTGCATTCAGGGACTGTGTAACTCTCTCTGCATTCAGGGACTGTGTAACTCTCTCTGTATTCAGGGACTGTGTAACTCTCTCTGTATTCAGGAGCTGTGTAACTCTCTCTGCATTCAGGGATTGTGTAATTCTCTGTATTCAGGGACTGTGTAACTCTCCCTGCATTCAGGGACTGTGTAACTCTCTCTGTATTCAGGGACTGTGTAACTCTCTATGTATTCAGGAACTGTGTAACTCTCTCTGTATTCATGAGCTGTGTAACTCTCTGTATGCAGGGACTGTGTAACTCTCTCTGTATTCAGGGACTGTGTAATTCTCTGTATGCAGGGACTGTGTAACTCTCTCTGTATTCAGGAGCTGTGTAACTCTCTCTGCATTCAGGGACTGTGTAACTCTCTCTGCATTCAGGGACTGTGTAACTCTCTCTGTATTCAGGAGCTGTGTAACTCTCTCTGTATTCAGGGACTGTGTAACTCTCCCTGCATTCAGGGACTGTGTAACTCTCTGTATTCAGGGACTGTTTAACTCTCTCTGCATTCAGGGACTGTGTAACTCTCCCTGCATTCAGGGACTGTGTAACTCTCTCTGCATTCAGGGACTGTGTAACTCTCTGTATTCAGGGACTGTGTAACTCTCCCTGCATTCAGGGACTGTGTAACTCTCTGTATGCAGGGACTGTGTAACTCTCCCTGCATTCAGGGACTGTGTAACTCTCCCTGCATTCAGGGACTGTGTAACTCTCCCTGCATTCAGGGACTGTGTAACTCTCCCTGCATTCAGGAGCTGTGTAACTCTCCCTGCATTCAGGGACTGTGTAACTCTCTTTGCATTAAGGGACTGTATAACTCTCTCGGTATTCAGGGACTGTGTAACTCTCCCTGCATTCAGGGACTGTGTAACTCTCCCTGCATTCAGGGACTGTGTAACTCTCTTTGCATTCAGGGACTGTATAACTCTCTCGGTATTCAGGGACTGTGTAACTCTCCCTGCATTCAGGAGCTGTGTAACTCTCTTTGCATTCAGGGACTGTATAACTCTCTCGGTATTCAGGGAATGTGTAACTCTCCCTGCATTCAGGGACTGTGTAACTCTCTGTATGCAGGGACTGTGTAACTCTCTCTGTATTCAGGGACTGTGTAACTCTCCCTGCATTCAGGAGCTGTGTAACTCTCTCTGCATTCAGGGCCTGTGTAACTCTCTCTGCATTCAGGGACTGTGTAACTGCATTCAGGCACTGTGTAACTCTCTGCATTCAGGGCCTGTGTAACTCTCTCTGCATTCAGGGAATGTATAACTCTCTCTGCATTCAGGGACTGTGTAACTCGCTCTGCATTCAGGGACTGTGAAACTCTGCATTCACGGACTGTGTAAAACTCTGTATTCAGGGACTGTGAAACTCTCACCATTCAGGGACTGTGTAACTCTGCATTCAGGGACTGTGTAATTCTCTGCATTCAGGGAGTGTGTAACTCTGTCTGCATTCATGGATTGTGTAACTCTCTCTGTATTCAGGGACTGTGTAATTCTCTGTATTCAGGGACTGTGTAACTCTCTGCATTCAGGGACTGTGTAACTCTCTCTGCATTCAGGGACTGTGTAACTCTCTCTGTATTCAGGGACTGTGAAACTCTGCATTCACGGACTGTGTAATTCTCTGTATTCAGAGACTGTAACTCTCTACACTCAGGGAATGTGTAACTCTCTGCATTCAGGGACTATGTAATTCTCTGTATTCAGGGACTGTGTAACTCTCTCTGCATTCAGGGACTGTGTAACTCTGCATTCAGGGACTGTAACTCTGCATTCAGGGACTGTGTAACTCTCTGCATTCAGGGACTGTGTAACTCTCTGCATTCAGGGACTGTGTAACACTCTGTATTCAGGGAGTGTGTAACTCTCTCTGCACTTGGGGACTGTGTAACTCTCTGTATTCAGGGACTGTGGAACTCTCTGTATTCAGGGACTGTGTGACTCCCCCTGTATTCATGATGTGTAACTCTCTCTGTATCCAGGGACTGTGTAAGTCTTTGTTCAGGGGATTGTGTAACACTCTCTGTATTATTGGACTGTGTAACTCTCCCTGTGTTATGGGATTGTGTAACCCTCAGTATTCAGGGTTTGTCTAACTTCCTGCTTTTAGGGACTGCGTAAATCTCCCTGTATTGGGGGACTGTGTAAATCTGTTTATATTCTGGGGTTGTGTAAACCTTTCATTCCCTTTCTCCCCCCCCCCCCCCCCCCCCCCCCCCACCCCCCACACACACTGCAGTGGGTTGAAAGCGCCTATTCAACACAGTGGTGTTACGAGAACTTCATTCAGTTTCGTTCCATGCGGAGAGCCCGGGATGTCCGTGAGCAGCTCGAAGGTCTGATGGAGAGGATTGAGGTAGAGATGAAATCGTCTGCTGGCGATAACATCCTTATCCGCAAGGTGAGTGTGTGGATTAGAAGCTGTAGCTGACTGTAGCTCAGGACCTCGCTGTAAGTAGCTGGGCTAGCGCAGTAGCAGCACCCATGATCAGAGTTGGGGGGTAGAGTCTGAAATGTGAGAGTAAAAGAGACCATTCAGCCATTCAATGCGCTCAATTAGTGGGGCTGATTGGATAGATCCACCAAAAGGCCGGTGTTAAGATTCCAGACAAGAATTTGTAAAATTCTGCGCAAAGGATACTTCGTCACAGGAGTGATAACACTGACTAATAAATATCTTTTATGTTAAAACAAACTAATTTAAACACTGAACAAATCACATTTGCAACAACAAAGTAACAGAATTTACGTTTAACAGTTCCAAACTAAAAGGAAAAAGTTTACCTTGCTCCCGACACCTGCAGTTATATTTATGCATATTCCAATTAAGCAACCCAATGTAGTTCAAAGATCACTTATAAATACAGTTTCTCTTTGCAAACACCTTAGAACAGTATAAGTACGTAGGGCCGAATGGCCTCTTTCTGTGCTATACAATTTCACCACCGCAGACTGTTTCATGTTGATTTCAATAAACATGGCCACTCATGGACGAGGAGAAGCGAGGTTAGCTGACCCTTAAAATTAGCTGATCTGCGCAGTGGGCTCCCAGTGATGACACCTGGGAGGACAATGTGTTTGGGAGGACAATGTGTCTTTGTGGGATTTGGAGGTTTGCGCAGTGTTCTCACGTACAGCTCTTCTCCCCTTTCTCTGAAGACCATCACCGCCGGTTTCTTCTACCACACGGCCCGCCTCACCCGAACCGGCTACAAGACAGTCAAACACCAACAGGCGGTCTATATTCACCCAAACAGCAGCCTATTCGAGGAACAGCCCCGATGGCTCATCTACCACGAGCTTGTCTTCACCACGAAGGAGTTTATGAGACAGGTACTTTTCCCCCCACCCTCTCCTCTCCCCCCCCCCCCCCCCCCCCCCCCCCACACACACAAAGACACACTCTCTCTCGTTCTCGGTCCCTCTCTCGTTCTCGGTCCCTCTCTCGTTCTCGGTCCCTCTCTATCGGACCCTCCCTCTCGGACCCTCCCTCTCGGACCCTCCCTCTCGGTCCCTCTCTCTCGATCCCTCTCTCGGTCCCTCTCTCTCGGTCCCTCTCTCTCGGTCCTTCTCTCTCGGTCCCTCTCTCTCGGTCCCTCTCTCTCGGACCCTCTCTCTCGGTCCCTCTCTCTCGGTCCCTCTCTCTCGCACCCTCTCTCTCGGTCCCTCCCTTTTTTTTTCTTTTTCTATAAATTTAGAGTACCCAATTCATTTTTTCCAATTAAGGGGCAATTTAGCATGTTCAATCCACCTAGCCTGCACATCTTTGGGTTGTGGGGGCGAAACCCACGCAAACACGGGGAGAATGTGCAAACTCCACACGGACAGTGACCCAGAGCCGGGATCGAACCTGGGACCTCGGCGTCGTGAGGCAACAGGGCTAACCCACTGCGCCACCGTGCTGCCCTTCTCGGTCCCTCCCTCTCGGTCCCTCTCTCTCGGACCCTCGCTCTCAGTCCCTCTCTCTCGGTCCCTCTCTCTCGGTCCCTCTCTCTCGGACCCTCTCTCTCGTTCCCTCCCTCTCAGTCCCTCTCTCTCGGTCCCTCTCTCTCGGTCCCTCCCTCTCGGTCCCTCTCTCTCGGACCCTCTCTCTCGCTCCCTCGGACCCTCGCGCTCGGACCCTCTCTCTCGGTCCCACTCTCTCGGTCCCTTCCTCTCAGGCCCTCACTCTCGGTCCCTCTCTCTCGGTCCCTCTCTCTCGGTCCCTCTCTCTCGGTCCCTCTCTCTCGGTCCCTCTCTCTCGGTCCCTCCCTCTCGGTCCCTCTCTCTCGGTCCCTCTCTCTCGGTCCCTCGCTCTCGGTCCCGCGCTCTCGGTCCCTCCCTCTCGGTCCCTCTCTCTCGGTCCCTCTCTCTCGGTCCCTCGCTCTCGGTCCCTCGCTCTCGGTCCCTCGCTCTCGGTCCCTCCCTCTCGGTCCCTCCCTTTCGGTCCCTCCCTCTGGGACCCTCTCTCTGGGACCCTCTCTCTCGGACCCTCGCTCGGACCCTCCCTCTCGACCCTCCCTCTCGGACCCTCTCTCGGTCCCTCTCTCTCGGACCCTCGCTCTCGGACCCTCGCTCTCGGACCCTCTCTCTCGGACCCTCGCTCTCGGACCCTCTCTCTCGGACCCTCTCTCTCGGTCCCTCTCTCTCGTTCCCTCCCTCTCGGTCCCACTCTCTCGCTCCCTCTCGGACCCTCGCTCTCGCACCCTCCCTCTCGGACCCTCTCTCTCTCGGTCCCGCTCTCTCGGTCCCTCTCTCTCGGTCCCTCCCTCTCGGACCCTCCCTCTCTGTCCCTCTTTCACGGACCCTCTCTCTCTGTCCCTCTCTCTCGGACCCTCCCTCTCGGACCCTCGCTCTCGGACCCTCGCTCTCGGACCCTCGCTCTCGGACCCTCTCTTTCGGACCCTCCCTCTCGGACCCTCCCTCTCGCACCCTCCCTCTCGGACCCTCCCTCTCGGTCCCTCTCTCTCGGTCACTCTCTCTCGGTCCCTCTCTCTCGGTCCCTCTCTCTCGGTCCCTCTCTCTCGGTCCCTCTCTCTCGGTCCCTCTCTCTCGGTCCCTCTCTCTCGGTCCCTCGCTCTCGGTCCCGCGCTCTCGGTCCCTCCCTCTCGGTCCCTCCCTCTCGGTCCCTCGCTCTCGGTCCCTCCCTCTCGGTCCCTCGCTCTCGGTCCCTCCCTCTCGGTCCCTCCCTTTCGGTCCCTCCCTCTGGGACCCTCTCTCTCGGACCCTCTCTCTCGGACCCTCTCTCGGTCCCTCTCTCTCGGACCCTCGCTCGGACCCTCCCTCTCGACCCTCCCTCTCGGACCCTCTCTCGGTCCCTCTCTCTCGGACCCTCGCTCTCGGACCCTCCCTCTCGGACCCTCCCTCTCGGACCCTCCCTCTCGGACCCTCCCTCTCGGTCCCTCTCTCTCGGTCCCTCTCTCTCGGTCCCCTCTCTCTCGGTCCCTCTCTCTCGGTCCCTCTCTCTCGGACCCCCTCTCTCGGACCCTCCCTCTCGGACCCTCCCTCTCGGACCCTCTCTCTCGGACCCTCTCTCTCGGTCCCTCTCTCTCGGTCTCCCTCCCTCGGTCCCCCTCCCTCGGACCCTCCCTCTCGGACCCTCCCTCTCGGACCCTCCCTCTCGGACCCTCCCTCTCGGACCCTCCCTCTCGGACCCTCCCTCTCGGACCCTCCCTCTCGGACCCTCCCTCTCGCACCCTCCCTCTCGCACCCTCCCTCTCGCACCCTCCCTCTCGCACCCTCTCGCTCGGTCCCTCCCTCTCGGACCCTCCCTCTCGCACCCTCCCTCTCGCACCCTCCCTCTCGCACCCTCCCTCTCGCACCCTCCCTCTCGCACCCTCCCTCTCGGACCCTCTCTCTCGGTCACTCTCTCTCGGTCCCTCTCTCTCGGACCCTCTCTCTCGGACCCTCCCTCTCGGACCCTCCCTCTCGGACCCTCCCTCTCGGTCCCTCTCTCTCGGTCCCTCTCTCTCGGTCCCTCCCTCTCGGTCCCTCCCTCTCGGTCCCTCGCTCTCGGTCCCGCGCTCTCGGTCCCTCCCTCTCGGTCCCTCTCTCTCGGTCCCTCTCTCTCGGTCCCTCGCTCTCGGTCCCTCGCTCTCGGTCCCTCGCTCTCGGTCCCTCCCTCTCGGTCCCTCCCTTTCGGTCCCTCCCTCTGGGACCCTCTCTCTGGGACCCTCTCTCTCGGACCCTCGCTCGGACCCTCCCTCTCGACCCTCCCTCTCGGACCCTCTCTCGGTCCCTCTCTCTCGGACCCTCGCTCTCGGACCCTCGCTCTCGGACCCTCGCTCTCGGACCCTCGCTCTCGGACCCTCTCTCTCGGACCCTCTCTCTCGGTCCCTCTCTCTCGTTCCCTCCCTCTCGGTCCCACTCTCTCGCTCCCTCTCGGACCCTCGCTCTCGGACCCTCTCTCTCGGACCCTCTCTCTCGGTCCCGCTCTCTCGGTCCCTCTCTCTCGGTCCCTCCCTCTCGGACCCTCTCTCTCTGTCCCTCTTTCACGGACCCTCTATCTCTGTCCCTCTCTCTCGGACCCTCCCTCTCGGACCCTCGCTCTCGGACCCTCGCTCTCGGACCCTCGCTCTCGGACCCTCTCTTTCGGACCCTCCCTCTCGGACCCTCCCTCTCGCACCCTCCCTCTCGGACCCTCCCTCTCGGTCCCTCTCTCTCGGTCACTCTCTCTCGGTCCCTCTCTCTCGGTCCCTCTCTCTCGGTCCCTCTCTCTCGGTCCCTCTCTCTCGGTCCCTCTCTCTCGGTCCCTCTCTCTCGGTCCCTCTCTCTCGGTCCCTCGCTCTCGGTCCCGCGCTCTCGGTCCCTCCCTCTCGGTCCCTCCCTCTCGGTCCCTCGCTCTCGGTCCCTCCCTCTCGGTCCCTCCCTCTCGGTCCCTCCCTTTCGGTCCCTCCCTCTGGGACCCTCTCTCTCGGACCCTCTCTCTCGGACCCTCTCTCGGTCCCTCTCTCTCGGACCCTCGCTCGGACCCTCCCTCTCGACCCTCCCTCTCGGACCCTCTCTCGGTCCCTCTCTCTCGGACCCTCGCTCTCGGACCCTCCCTCTCGGACCCTCCCTCTCGGACCCTCCCTCTCGGTCCCTCTCTCTCGGTCCCTCTCTCTCGGTCCCTCTTTCTCGGTCCCTCTCTCTCGGTCCCTCTCTCTCGGACCCCCTCTCTCGGACCCTCCCTCTCGGACCCTCCCTCTCGGACCCTCTCTCTCGGACCCTCTCTCTCGGACCCTCTCTCTCGGTCCCTCTCTCTCGGTCCCCCTCCCTCGGACCCTCCCTCTCGGACCCTCCCTCTCGGACCCTCCCTCTCGGACCCTCCCTCTCGGACCCTCCCTCTCGGACCCTCCCTCTCGGACCCTCCCTCTCGGACCCTCCCTCTCGCACCCTCCCTCTCGCACCCTCCCTCTCGCACCCTCCCTCTCGCACCCTCTCGCTCGGTCCCTCCCTCTCGGACCCTCCCTCTCGCACCCTCCCTCTCGCACCCTCCCTCTCGCACCCTCCCTCTCGCACCCTCCCTCTCGCACCCTCCCTCTCGGACCCTCCCTCTCGGTCACTCTCTCTCGGTCCCTCTCTCTCGGACCCTCTCTCTCGGACCCTCCCTCTCGGACCCTCCCTCTCGGACCCTCCCTCTCGGTCCCTCTCTCTCGGACCTTCTCTCTCGGTCCCTCGCTCTCGGTCCCGCGCTCTCGGTCCCTCCCTTTCGGTCCCTCCCTCTGGGACCCTCTCTCTCGGACCCTCTCTCTCAGACCCTCTCTCTCGGACCCTCTCTCGGTCCCTCTCTCTCGGACCCTCGCTCTCGGACCCTCTCTCTCGGACCCTCGCTCTCGGACCCTCTCTCTCGGACCCTCTCTCTCGGACCCTCTCTCTCGGTCCCTCTCTCTCGTTCCCTCCCTCTCGGTCCCTCTCTCTCGTTCCCTCCCTCTCGGACCCTCGCTCTCGGACCCTCTCTCGGACCCTCTCTCTCGGTCCCTCTCTCTCGGACCCTCCCTCTCGGACCCTCCCTCTCGGACCCTCTCTCTCGGACCCTCTCTCTCGGACCCTCTCTCTCGGACCCTCTCTCTCGGTCCCTCTCTCTCGGATCCTCTCTCTCGGACCCTCGCTCTCGGTCCCTCCCTCTCGGACCCTCCCTCTCTCTCTCTCGGACCCTCTCTCTCTCTCTCTCTCTCTCGGACCCTCCCTCTCTCTCTCTCTCTCTCTAGCGGACCCTCTCTCTCTCTCTTGGACCCTCTCTCTCGGTCCCTATCTCTCTCTCGGACACTCACTCTCGGTCCCTCTCTCTCGGTCCCGCTCTCTCGGACCCTCCCTCTCTGTCCCTCCCTCTGGGACCCTCGCTCTCGGACCCTCGCTCTCGGACCCTCGCTCTCGGACCCTCGTTCTCGGACCCTCGCTCTCGGACCCTCGCTCTCGGACCCTCGCTCTCGGACCCTCTCTTCCGGACCCTCTCTCGGTCCCTCACTCTCGGACCCTCCCTCTCGGACCCTCCCTCTCGGACCCTCCCTCTCGGACCCTCTCTCTCGGTCCCTCTCTCTCGGATCCTCTCTCTCGGACCCTCGCTCTCGGACCCTCGCTCTCGGACCCTCGCTCTCGGACCCTCGCTCTCGGTTCCTCCCTCTCGGACCCTCCCTCTCTCTCTCTCGGACCCTCTCTCTCTCTCTCTCTCTCGGACCCTCCCTCTCTCTCTCTCTCTCTCTCTCTCTCTCGGACCCTCTCTCTCTCTCTTGGACCCTCTCGCTCGGTCCCTATCTCTCTCTCGGACCCTCACTCTCGGTCCCTCTCTCTCGGTCCCTCTCTCTCGGTCCCGCTCTCTCGGACCCTCCCTCTCGGACCCTCCCTCTCGGACCCTCCCTCTCGGACCCTCCCTCTCGGACCCTCCCTCTCGGACCCTCCCTCTCGGACCCTCCCTCTCGGTCCCTCTCTCTCGGTCCCTCTCTCTCGGTCCCTCTCTCTCGGTCCCTCTCTCTCGGTCCCTCTTTCTCGGTCCCTCTCTCTCGGTCCCTCTCTCTCGGACCCCCTCTCTCGGACCCTCCCTCTCGGACCCTCCCTCTCGGACCCTCTCTCTCGGACCCTCTCTCTCGGACCCTCTCTCTCGGTCCCTCTCTCTCGGTCTCCCTCCCTCGGTCCCCCTCCCTCGGACCCTCCCTCTCGGACCCTCCCTCTCGGACCCTCCCTCTCGGACCCTCCCTCTCGGACCCTCCCTCTCGGACCCTCCCTCTCGCACCCTCCCTCTCGCACCCTCCCTCTCGCACCCTCCCTCTCGCACCCTCCCTCTCGCACCCTCCCTCTCGGACCCTCTCGCTCGGTCCCTCCCTCTCGGACCCTCCCTCTCGCACCCTCCCTCTCGCACCCTCCCTCTCGCACCCTCCCTCTCGCACCCTCCCTCTCGCACCCTCCCTCTCGGACCCTCTCGCTCGGTCCCTCGCTCTCGGTCCCTCTCTCTCTCAGTCTCTCACTCGTTCTCTCTCCCGCGCTCTCGTGCCCGTGCACTCGTGCCTGCTCTCCCACGCCCGCTCTCCCACTCTCTATGGTTACCCACCCCCTCCATGGGAGTGCAGCTGACTTTGGTATCTCATTCTGAATATCCCGGTGTAAACCCAGCTCAGTGAGAGGCGGCAACTATGCACCTTTGGAGGGCATCACCAGCTGAGCCTGTCATTCCTAGCTCACCCCCACACGCACCGAGGTAACCAGAGAAGGATGAAGGGTTTGGGGGGAGGAGGGTGGAGAGACGGTTTCAAAATAAGGCGTCTCCTAATTAAGATGGAGGGGAGGAGGAATTTTGTCTCTGAGGGTGGTTGGTCTGTGGGTTCTCTCCCCCAGAGAGCAGTGCCGGGTTATTGAATATATTCAAGGCTGAGTTACAGATTTTTGATTGACAAGGGGCTCGGGCACCACTACGGTAGCATAGTGGTTAGCACTGTGGCTTCACAGCTCCAGGGTCCCAGGTGCGATTCCCCGCTGGGTCACTGTCTGTGCGGAGTCTGCACGTTCTCCCCGTGTCTGCGTGGGTTTCCTCCGGGCGCTCCGGTTTCCTCCCACAGTCCAAAGATGTGCAGGTGAGGTGGATTGGCCATGATAAATTGTCTTTAGCGACCAAAAAGGTAAGGAGGGGTTGTTGGGTTACGGGAATAGGGTGGAGGTGAGGGCTTAAATGGGTTGGTGCAGACTCGATGGGCCGAATGGCCTCCTTCTGCACTGTATGTTCTATTAGAAAAAAGGGGGATTAAGGGTTTTGGGGGGTGGGGGACAGGCAGCAAAGCGGAATTGGTGCCACAATCAGACCAGCCATGATCCTATTGATTGACGGAGCAGACTAAAAGGGGAAAATGGCCTACTCCTGCTCCTATTTCTTTATGTTCCCACAACAGCAAAAGACTGTTTAGCCCAGCCAGCCAGAAAATACATGTTTTTTAAGACATTGGGGGAGTAGAGTGGCACAGCGGAAGCGTGCTGGGCCCATAACCCAGAAGTCGATGGATTATAACCATCCTCTGCTATTTATACTCTCACTCACACCAAAATTTAAACGTGTCGCTACCACCCAGCAGCACATCTGCCTTTTATGACATTGGTCGAGGCGAATTAATGTACCCGGGAGAAATCACCCCAATCCTCTTCAAAGTGGTGGCCACGTTGGGGTCTTTTACAGCCAACCTGAGAGGGCAGAAAGGGCTCTCCGTTTAATGTCTCTTCCGCAAAGGCGGAAGTACTGGCAGTGCAGCAATCCCTCAGCACCGCACTGGCAGCGTCGGCTAGGCTTTTATATTTCACCGGAGGGGATCCTGAACCCACAGCATTCTGACTCGGTCCAAGAGGTTTGCACTGTCCAGGCGGGGAGTTTCGGGTAGTGCTCAGTTTGGGAATACTGCGTCGCCCACCCTGTCCAGGACTGGCATCCGTGTCGGGTAGTGCTCAGTTTGGGAATACTGCGTCGCCCACCCTGTCCAGGGCTGGCATCCTGTCTGATAGCAGACTTGCGAATGGGATTGGGTTTCCTCACCCTATTGATGGGGCCTGATGATGGTCTTGCCGCCTTCTCAGTTTTGCAATGAGTATGTTTCCATTGCCACCTCCTCTCCGAGTGTGCCACCTTCTCGATCTCTGTGGCGGGTACCTTTAAACTCTGTGCTGCCGTCTCAAACCTGCCCTTCTGTCCCAGGTGATCGAGATCGACAGCGGATGGCTGTTGGAGGTCGCCCCACACTACTACAAGTCCAAAGAGCTGCAGGACGCGGCAAGCAAGAAGATGCCCAAGAAGGTGGGGAAGGCCCGGGAGGAGCTGGGTTGAGGGCAGGTGACGGCGGTCCGCGGGGATCAAACGTGAGCCGTTTGCCTGTCCAGTCTTGGCATCCCCCACCCCCCTCTCCCAGGGCAGTTCCACCTCCCCCTCTGACCAGTGTCACTGCTCCTGAGTGTTCGTTACGTACAGATGAATATCGTGTGGATCACAACCTCGAATACGGTTCCGCCGGCGTTCCCGGGATTGCATTTGACGCCCAGGTCGGATGGAATTCTCGTCGCTGTGAGGAATCTGCCACGCTCCAGCCGGCGACAGCTCAGGGCTAGGCCGAGAAGGCCCATGACCGACGGTCACTCCCACCATACCCAGGCAGGTTTGGCTTCATGCCGCGATCACAGTGACCAATCGCAGCCTTGTCTAAATAAACAAGCGGGGAAAGTTACCGTTTTAAAAGCTCGGTTGTTTATGGAGCCGGAGCCAGGAGCAGCTGCCACAGAGCTTGACTCAGTTACAACCTGCAGCAGTGCCTGATTCACTCAGGACTCATTCACTTTTGTATATGTGTAGCACAGGATGGCTGTGCCAGCCTAGAGCTGCCCATTATTGAGGGTTCAAATAAAGTTTGGCATTTGTATGTAAAAGAAAACCGTTGGTCTTCCTGCTAAAGCTTCTGCCTTTCATTTGTTATTATTTACAACCTGTGTAGAATATGTGCAATAGGTTCTCCTAATGCTCCAATTGGTTGCTTCACTCATTAGCCTCTTCTCAGTGTGTCATAGATCATAGAATTTACAGTGCAGAAGGAGGCCATTCGGCCCACCAAGTCTGCACTGGGCCCTTCGAAAGAGCACCCTACTTACGGGGCAATTTAGCGTGGCCAATCCACCTAACCTGCACGTCTTTGGACTGCGGGAGGAAACCGGAGCACCCGGAGGAAACCCACACAGACACAGGGGAAAACGTACAAACTCCACACAGTCACCCGAGGCCAGAATTGAACCCGGATCCCTAGTGCTGTGAGGCAGCAGTGCTAGCCACTGTGCCACCGTGCCGCCACGTGTCTCAGTGAGGATGGAGTGTTCTGGTCATTTCATTCCCTCAGGAGCCTATAGTCAGTGTATCGTAGTGACAGGAACGGAGAGGCCTGGTCACTGGATCCTCAGCAGCCTCCAGTCAGTGTGTTGTAGTGACAGATCTGTGCGGGCAGTTCAGTGGTTAGCGCTGCTGCCTCACGGCGCCGAGGACCCAAGTTTGATCCTGGCTCTGGGTCACTGTCCATGTGGAGTTTGCACATTCTCCCCGTGTCTGCATAGGGCTCCCCCCCCCCAACCCAAGGATGTGCGGGGTAGATGGATTGGCCGCGCTAAATTATCTCTTGATTGGAAAATAAATTGGGCACTTTAAATTATATTTTTTTAAACGTGACAGGACTGAGAGGCCTGAGGATTCCCTCAGCACCCTATAGTCAATGTGTCTTAGTGACAGAATGTTTCCCAATAAGTTTAAAGTACCCAATTATATTTTTCCAATTAAGGGGCAATTTAGCATGGCCAATCCACCTGCACATCTTTGGGTTGTGGGGCTGAGACTCACGCAAGGCAAGGCCTTGTTTCTAAAATTCGCAACATTTTTTAAAACTATCTCCAATCCCTCGTTCCTCCCTATCTCTGTAAACTCCACCAACCCTCCAGGAACTCTGCTCATCTCATTCTAGTCATTCCTGAGCATCCTTGATTTTAATCGTTGGTGGTTGTGCCTGTTGCACTAATCTCTGGAATTTGTTCTGTACAACCCCCTCCTATTGCAAAATGATCCTTCAATCCAGTTAGTCTGCACGAGGTGTACTGCACTTCCTGCTCTTTTCTCTTCGTTTCAGGAGGTATTTTCTTTTGAAATCCCACCTAATTAATGTGATGACCATCCTATATAGGTGAAATGTCCAGAAAAGTCAGGTATAAAAGGCGGATAGTGGAAGTTCGGCGACGGAATCGGAGGCCTCTCTGAGCTGATCAGCAGAAATGATGCCGGTGGCAGCGTCTGGAGTCCAGCCGCTCCACTAACGGGTATGCTCCAAACTGGGGCGATATGGATTATGTTCCTTATTTGCTGACCTCCCCAATTTGGAATCTCATCAGCTTGTTTACGGTGGGGACTTAAGTTGTGTTCTGAACTGGATCGGCCCAAGGCCAAAATCTCTGACTCCATCAGGCGTGGCCAGAGCTTTGTTGTTTTTCATGAAACAGATGTGGGGGGGGGGGGGGGGTGGGTTGTGGATTCGTGTAGCTTTTTGCACCCAGGTGATAACGATTTTTCATTTTTCTCACGTGCATCAGGTACACACGCAAATCGATTTTTGTTTGTGTGTGTGTGTGTTGGAGAGGTCTCCTCTGTTCTGGATAGCAGCTAGTTACTCAGCAGTTGTCATTTTGGACCATGCCTCTCACACTTCGTGATTTGGCACTAGAGTCAGGGTCTGACATGGAGGTTGAGCACGACGTTATTAGCAGACAATGCATTTTGTGAATGCATGTCCACCGCCATTGGGGAATATCTTAAATTTAATGAAAGTGAGTCAATCTCTGGCAGGTGGCGGGGTTCCCCCTGCTGCCGCCGCGTGGGGTCCAGGACAGGGTGCTCTCGGGGGTATGAGTTGGAGAGGGGAGGATCGCGGAAGTGTACCAGGTGATGCAGGAGGTAGATGAGGCCTCGGTGGAGGAGCTGAAAGATAAATGGGAGGAGGAGCTGGGTGAGGGGATGTGGGCGGATGTCCTAGAAAGGGTGAACTCCTCTTCGTGTGCGAGGCTTAGCCTCATACAGTTTAAGGTACTGCATAGGGCTCATATGACCGGGACAAGGATGAGCTGGTTTTTTGGGACCGAGGATAGGTGTATTAGATGCTCAGGGAGCCCAGCAAACCATGTCCACATGTTCTGGGCATGCCCAGCGCTCGGGGAATTTTGGTGTAGCAAGGACGGTATCGAGGGTGGTAGGATCCAGGGTCAATCCAGGCTGGGGACTCGCAATATTTGGGGTTGCAGTGGAGCCAGGAGTGCAGGAGGCGAAAGAGGCCGGTGTTCTGGCCTTTGCGTCCCTAGTAGCCCGGCGGAGGATTCTTCTTCAGTGGAAGGATGCGAGGCCCCCAAGCGTGGAGGCCTGGGTCAACGATATGTCGGGGTTTATTAAATTGGAGAGGGTGAAATTTGCCCTAAGGGGGTCAGTGCACGGGTTTTTCAGGAGATGGCAACCATTCCTAGATCTCCTGGCAGAACGGTAAAAACAAAAGGTCAGCAGCAGCAGCAAGTGCTGGGGTGGGGTGGGGGGGGGGGGGGGGGGGGGAGGGGGGTTGTCTTTTTGTTTTTGGTTGAATATCTGTTTTTTGCCAACGACGGGCGTTAATTTATTGTTTCTCTTTTGTATTTACAGAGGGGGGGTTCTGTTTTTTTTGTTCTTAGAATTTTCTGTTATTGTTTTCTTTTTTGTGAAAATTTGAATAAAAATGATTTTAAAAAAAGAAAGTGAGTCAATCTCGCCACCTGCGCTGCGGGATGCCGTTAAGGCAGTTCTCAGGCTGGTAGATTATCTCCTACAAAATGCACATAGTGAAGGCAGCGAGGGTCGGAGCGGCGGCGAGGTCAGAGCAGCAGAGGATGGTGGACTCCATTCTTGAGGTGAACCACCAGTACTCACTTGCCCCAATCCCGGCGTTGTTGGCAAGGAGGAAATAGTTGCAAACACAATTTGAGCTATTGTCAACAGACAGCTGTGGACCAGTTGCAACACCTGAGGGGCATGTTTTTTGAATAAGGCAATGTCGGGTACTTGACCCTCACTCTCGTGAGGGACCACATGAAGGTTTTTGGAGTTTAAAAACTAGTCTTTATTTACAAGCTGCAGCGAGGGCTCTCTGCATTCCAATTTGGACACCAAAAAACCCAGATTCATTTATGGTACAGATAGTTATTCTTTGAGATTCGATTACATTAAATTAGCATATACCAATCAAATTTTTTAATATAATCTTTATTGTCGCATTGAAGTTACTGTGAAAAGCCCCTAGTTGCCACATTCCATGCCTGTTCGGGTACACATAGGGAGAATTCAGAATGTCCAATTCACCTAACAGCGCTACTTTCGGGAGGAAACTGGAGCACCCGGAGGAAACCCACGCAGACACCGGGAGAACGTGCAGACTCCGCACAGGCAGAGACCCAGCGGGGAATTGCACCTGGGACCCTGGCGCTGTGAAATGCAATGGTTGATGCAGCTTGGTAAAGCCCTTCGTGCAGATATCCTCCCCATTGAATTTTATAAGAGGTTTGCGAGGCAGTTGGTACCTTTAATTCTTTGTCAGCTTTAAAGAGTCATCCAGACTCGAAAGGTTAGCTCCCATCTCTCTCCACAGAGGCTGTCAGAGCTCAGATTGCCCAGTATTTTCTGTTTTTGTTTCCGATTCCAGCCTCCGTAGTAATTTGCTTTTACCTTTAATTCTGGATATGTTTAATGATTCCATATCCTTTGGTTCGTGGCCCTCTACCCTCACACAGGTCTCTATCTCCTCGATTCTCAAGAACGACAAAGACCCAATAGAGTATGAGTTGTAGTGACCTGTTTCACTCTTAAATGTGGGTATTAAGTTACTTGCTGAAGTGTTGATGCTGTGGCTGGGGCCCTGCCTCCCGAGGTGATCTTGGAGGATCAGACCGGCTTTGTTAAGGGTTGGCAATTGTCGGCCAATATATATCACCTGCTAAACATTGTCCTTTTCCCCTCCTCAGCCCAAACTGGAGGTGATTGCTCCCCTGATGCCAAAAGGGCATTTGATAGCCACGGATGGGAATATCTGAGATTCTTGGGAGGTTTGGAGTTGGATTTGAGATTATTTCCTGGATTTGACGGCTGTATAGGACCCCCACTGCTAGTGTTCATACGAATGCTCTGAACTCTGGCTGCTGCCTGTTGAATAGGGGAACGAGATAGGGATGTCCACTGTTTCCGTTCCTGTTTGCTTTGGCTTGCTATTGTGTTGAGGTCCTCTGTTAAGTGGAGGGCGATAACGCGGGGAGGGATGGGTGTAGAAACCAGGTATTTCAAATACACTTAATATAGGTAAAAAGCTGGCTAAAGCATAAATATTAATTCCCAGTTTTAAAATGAAAGAAACATACAATTTCCAAACTCAGTCATGAGTTTGCAAAACACAGAAGTCTGATAAAAACATTACATTTTTTCCAAGGACAAGGGTTGAATCCATGGCAACGAGGAATAAGAATAAGATTCTCACGCCATTTCAGATTAGAGTAAATCACATCCCACGATTATAATAGCTGAAGCATTTTAGACTGTGTTGCCTTGTTTTTAATAAATGGACAGTTAAAACATCAAATCAAATATAATATATATATTTGATTCCAACATTAAAAGACAGTTTGAATTATATTTTCGGAATTATGCCTCGCATAGTACGATGAGATAACATAAGGTCTCCATTGTTGCAGACAAGCAACAATTGGAAGCAATGTTACATCGTGAAGATGGACGGCTTGTTATCAAATCAAATGTGTTTGAGTCTAAATCAAACCAATTAGGATTATATTGGGGTGTGATCGGATCGCTTAAGACAGATATGAAATAGTATATCCATGGATGATTTGGCCACCATTTTAGACAGAAAGAAAGGAGAGACAGGAGAGAAAAGAAAGAAAGGAGAGACAGAAAGAAAGAAAGACAGGAGAGAAAGACAGAAAGCCAGAGCGAGAGACAGAGAGAGCCATAAAGTAAAGGAAGAGAATTAGAAAAGAGTTCTGTATTCATATTTCATTTTCATACTTTGACTTCAGCCTTTGACTTTTAAAGTTGTGTTCAGGCTACTGTCTCAGAAGATAATTCCTGTGATTCTTTGAAGAAAATCAAATTGTCTACAAACTACCTTTTAAATGATTTTCAAGTTGTAACCAATGAACTCCAAATAAAACAATTCTTATTTGCACCTAACAAGTTTTTAACTTGATTTTCTACTGAGTTTCAGCAATGCTCAAGAACAACCGGTAGCCTTAAATTGAAGCTCTACTTCACAATCTTAAGTTCCTTCAATGGGGCGTCAGGTGTCTCTACGCGGATAACCTACATTACCTATATTACAGACCCAATATCCCCTATGGATGAGATAATGAAGCTGCTTCGGTGTTTTGGCTCCTTTTCTAGGTACAAGTTGAACTTGGACAAGAGTGAATGCTTCCGGGTCAACCCCCCCTAGGTAGGAGAGCCCAACTGGGGATGATACCTTTCGCCTTGCCAAGACCAGCTAGCTTTCATTATCTGGGGGTCCAGGTGGCCCACAATTGGGCCTCACTTCAAAAGTTTAATTACACTACGTGGTTGATGGTGTCAAGTCAGACTTGGAGCTGTGATAACCTCCCTCTCTCCTTGGCGAGCAGGGCTCAGACTATTTGTGGGCAGCACAAGTAGCTACCACTGCCAGGGTCCCAAGTTCGATTCCCCGCTGAGTCACTGTCTGTGCGGAGTCTGCACGTCCTCCCCGTGTCTTCGTAGGTTTCCTCCGGGTTCTCCGGTTTCCTCCCACAATCCAAAGACGTGCAGGTTAGGTGGATTGACCATGATAAACTTGCCCTTAGTGACCAAAAAGGTTAAATGGGGTTATTGGGTTACAGGGATAGGGTGGGTGAGGGCCTAAGTGCAGACTTGATGGGCTGAATGGCCTCCTTCTGCACTGTGTGTTCTATTAAAATGAACATACACCCGAGATTTTTATTTCTTTTTCAGTGCCTCCCATTTTTCTCTCCAAGTCCTTTTTCGTCAAAGTGAATAAATTAATGAGCTCATTTATTTGGTTGGTAAGGCTCCAAGGATCCTTGGGGCTTTGCTCCAAAGAGATGGGCAAACAGGGGGCTTGGCTCTACCCAATTTATTGTTTTATTACTGAGCAGCCAATATTCAGAAGATATTGTGGTTCAGTGACCCTGGTTCCATATGTTAGGAAACTCTGATACTTAATTTTAAATCAAAGTCTGAGATTGGGAATTTGGAGACCAGGGACAGCTGTTCCCAATGGGGTATCCTAGAGAAAGGGAACTGTAGTGACATGTATGACCGACTGGTAGATAGGGACGACACCGCACTGGACGCAACAAGGAGGAAATGGGAGGACGACCTGGGGATGGAGATCGGGTGGGGACTCTGGAGCGAAGCACTGCATAGGGTCAACTCCACCTCCACGTGCGCAAGGCTCAGCCTGACGCAACTAAAAGTGGTACATAGAGCCCACTTAACAAGAACCCGTATGAGTAGGTTCTTCCCGGAGGTGGAAGACAGATGTGAACGGTGCCAAAGAGGCCCGGCCAACCACGCCCACATGTTCTGGTCCTGCCCCAGACTCGTGGAGTACTGGACAGCCTTCTTCGAGGTAATGTCCAAAGTGGTGGGAGTGAGGGTGGAGCCATGCCCGATAGTGGCGGTCTTCGGGGTTTCAGAACAGCCAGATCTATTCCTGGGGAGGAGGGCGGATGCCCTTGCCTTTGCCTCCCTGATCGCCCGCCGTAGAATCCTGTTTGGCTGGCGGTCAGCAGCACCGCCCAGAGCTGCGGACTGGCTGTCCGACCTCTCGGAATCTCTCCAAATGGAGAAAATCAAATTTGCCATCCGAGGGTCGGACGACGGCTTCCACAGAACGTGGGAGCCATTCATGCGACTGTTCCGGGACCTATTTGTGGCCAATGTACAAGAGGAAGAATAGTCGGGGGAAGGTAGCGGGAGGGGGGGGGGGGGGGCTACAGGTTCGTTACGGGGGTTCGATGGCTAGCTAAGGCCCAAAACCAAGCTAAATAAACATGTTGAGGGGGGGAAGGGGGGGGGGGGGCGCAGTTACTACTACGAAGATGCTTACCTGTAAATATGTGTGTTAATTTTTGCGTGTTTGTTTTTGTTTGTTTTTTTTTTCTCTCTCCTAACAATTTGTAATTTGTTCAATATAAAATACGAAAACTGAATAAAAACATTTATAAAAAAAAAAAAGCTGTTCCCAATGGGCCTCGGGCCTCCTGAATGTGCCAACTGGGAGATAGCTACACAGGCACGGGCCATGGTGTACGGTGTCTTTAGACCAGGAACTGACCCCACTTACTGGCGCAGAAGGAAAAGAAGAAAAGGAGTGAAAGAATGGGAAACTGCAGGTCAGGTGACCTGGAACCAGAGTGCCAAAAGAGTGAAGGTGTCCCCGGGTGCAGGATATGCAGAGAGGGAAACAGAGGGAGTCCTAAATCAAGAAGGTTTTGAAGTAGGGCCTCGGAGAGAAAGAGATCCCAGAAGAAAGCTGCCTCAAAGACCGGAATCATATCGCGTAGCGTCAAGATAAATGACAGAGGCAAACAGGAATGCTCCAAGTTAGAGAAAGTGCTGTGAGGAGCAGGCTTGTAAGAAGCCCTGAATCTTCGAGGGTGCAGCCAAAGGCCGGTGACTCCATGCTGCGGACCGAAAGAACATTCTTTGTTCTTTAATGGAGGGATACGGACTGTATAAGGGAAGAAGGTTTTTTTTTAAAGATAGGGCACCATGGTCGGCACAGGCTTGGAGGGCCAAAGGGCCTGTTCCTGTGCTGCTCGTTTCTTTATTCTTTGTAAGGGCAACGGTGCCTTTTTGGAGCAGTGGTATCTGCTTGGCGCAGCCGTAGATCTGAAAGTGTGCTGGGAAGGTGAAGCGTGGGTGTACTCTGATATCTAGTGTGAAGGAATCTTGAAAATGAAAATCGCTTATTGTCATGAGTAGGCTTCAATGAAGTTAGTGAAAAGCCCCTAGTCGCCATATTCTGGCGCCTGTCCGGGGAGGCTGGTACGGGAATCGAACCGTGCTGCTGGCCTGCTTGGTCTGCTTTAAAAGCCAGCGATTTAGCTCAGTGAGCTAAACCAGCCCCTGGAATCTTGGAAGCCGAGATTGAAGCATTGGAGGGGAGTCCTTGTTGAAGCCATCCGAATGGGAGCGACAATGGGAGAGCATTCCCATTGAGAGTTCTTCAAACGTGGAGTTTGGAAACCTTCATGAGAAAGGCAGAGTTTCAGCGAGATTCGTTGGATCGGGATGTGATAAGCCTCTGGATGGATTGTTGAGAAATCCCTGGAATCTGCTTTTTTCGCTTTTGTAATTTGGTGTTTTTTATTCGTTCATATGATTGTGGTCATCACAGGCTGTTACCAGCATTTATCGCCATTCCTTAATTTCCCTTGAGGGGGCAGTTAAGAAATGAAAATGAAAATCGCTTATTGTCACAAGTAGGCTTCAAATGAAGTTACTGTGAAAAGCCCCTAGTCGCCATATTCTGCCGCCTGTTCAGGGAGGCTGGTACGGGAATTGAACCGTGCTGCTGGCCTGCCTTAAAAAGCCAGTGATTTAGCCCAGTGTGCTAAACCTGGTTATGGAAGGATGGCAGATTTCCTTCCCTAAAGGATATTAGTGAACACAATGAGTTTTCATGACGAGCGACATTAGACTTTCAATTCCAGATTTTTATTGAATTCATATCTTACCATCTGCCAGAGTGGGATTCGAACCTGAGTCCCAGAGCATGACTGGGTCTCTGGATTACTAGTCAGTGACAATACCACTGCACCATGGCCTCCCCTATGTCCGTCCACACCAGGGTTGTCAAACCATTCAATGTGGCGGGCTTAACGTGGGCCTGAAGTGTGACCAGTGTAATTTTAATCTTGTTAAGGTTCACGACTGAGAACACTTGTTTGCAGACATAAGTTGATCCAAACGCAGACCGAATTCTTGAAGCAAATGCTTTCAATTTGCTGTAGTTTGGGCCAGGTAATGATAAAAGTTGTCGACACTCACTGTAGGAGAGTTTTCTTTCAACAGTGTGGCGCACGGCAGCTCAATCATTTGTAGTTCATCTATCACGTCAGATGCACTGACTGACAAAAAAGTGGCATGGAAAATTGTGAAATCGTTGACAAGTTTTCTGAAGTCACAGCAATAATTCTTTTTAATCCAGCTATTTTATCCCCCCTCACATTCTGTACTGGAGACCCTGACATTTGCAGTCATCAATTTCAATGTAGGGAGATTGTGCATAATTACCATCAGAAAGTTGTTTCAGTTCAAGCACACAAACACCGTGTCATGTGAGAGTACCTTTAAGAAATGGATGTGTATATAAATATCTGTAGTGAGAGTATCTTTAAGAAATGGGTGTTTACTACTGCAGTGATGTCAGAGAGTGGGTGGAGCTGGGCTGTCTGTCAGCTTTTTACTTTCATTTTAGGCGGTTTGCTGCAGGGTGTGTTTTAGTTTTGTTTTCAGAGCTGGATAGCTGCAGTCACAGCCAGAAGGTGTATGAATCTCTCTCTGTAATCTAAAGACTGTAAATCGATCCTGGTGATTTAAAATTAACCTGATGTGCTTCTGGTAAAAGGTGTTTTAAGTCTTATGGATGTTAAAAGGAAAGCTTAAAGGATTACTTAGTGTTGTATTCTTTGAGGGGGGGGGGGTTGTATTTGAATTAATGGTTGCTAAGATGTTCACTGTATGTTTCAAAAAGGTTAACTTGAATTCATAGAATAAACATTGTTTTGCTTTCAAATATACTTTTCCATTTCTGCTGTACCACACCTGTAGAGTGGGCCGTATGCTCCCCATACCACAATCTATTAAAGGTTGTGGGTCATGGGAACTCCATGACACACTTTGGGGTTCTCTAAACCCTGGCCTATAACAACTGTCTTAAAGGTCTGTCAAAGGGCAGCACGGTGGCACAGTGGTTAGCACAGGTGCGTCATGGCACTGAGGTCCCAGGTTCAATCCCAGCTCTGGATCACTGTCTGTATGGAGTTTTCACATTCTCCCCGTGTGTTTGCGTGGGTTTTGCCCCCACAACCCAAAGTTGTGCAGGATTGGCCACGCTAAATTGCCCCTCAATTTGAAAAAAAAATGAATTGGGTACACTAGCTTAAAAAATAAATAAATAAAGGTCTGTCGCAACCTTGCTGCACCCTTGCATTTGTATGTTCAGCCACTTCAGATGCTCCGTCGTGTGCGGCGTAAAGACACGGTTGCTTCATCTTGTAATTCGAGCTCCTGTTTTGCTTTTGATACATGAACTCTCCTGATGCTTGATGCAATTTAAAGAAACATTTAAGCATGGCTCCTTAACTAAGCCAATTTCTGGCAACCTGTGACTCATGTAACTGTCATTTAGGAGACTATCAAATTGCCAGTGATTGAGCCCTCTTGCATGTTTAAAATGCACAATCTGGATAACTACGTCCATGACATTGTCCATTTTCAGCCACTTGGCACACAATGCCTCTTGGTGCAAAATACAATGAAAATGCAAACCTCCTCCTCCAGTGTTACTAGAAGCGGCACGGTAGCACAGAGTTAGCACTGTTGCTCCACAGCTCCAGGATTATTTAAGAAGGGTTGCAACGATAATCCGGGTAATTATAGGCCAGTGAGCTTGATGTCAGTGATAGTGAAATTGTTGGAAAAGATTCTCAGAGATAGGATCTATGCACATTTGGAAGTGAATGGTCTCATTAGTGACAGACAGCATGGTTTTGTACGAGGGAGGTCATTGCGTCACTAATTTAATTGAGTTTTTTGAGGAGGTGACAAAAATGATTGACGAGGGGAAGGGCTGTGTATGTTGTCTACATGGACTTTAGTAAAGCATTTGATAAGGTCCCTCATGGCAGGCTAGTACAAAAGATTAAATAACATGGGGTCAGGGGTGAACTAGCTGGGTGGATTCTGAATTGGCTTGGCCATTGAAGGCAGAGGGTAGCAGTGGAAGGGTGTTTTTCCAAATGGAGGTCTGTAACTAGTGTTCCACAGGGATCAGTACTGGGACCTCTGCTCTTTGTAATATATAAATGACTTGGAAGAAAAAGTAGCGGATCCGATTAGCAAGTTTGCGGATGATAGTAAGATTGCAGGAATTGCGGGTAGTGATGAAAATTGTCAGAGAATACAACAGGATATAGATAGGCTGCAAATTTGGGCAGACAAATGGCAGATGGAATTTAACCTGGACAAATGTGAGGTGATGCATTTTGATAGATCCAATTCATTTTAATTTTGTTTGTCACGTGTACCGAGGTACACTGAAAAGTATTTTTCTGCGAGCAGCTCAACAAATCATTAAGTACATAAAAAGAAAGGGAAATAAAAGAAAATACATAATAGGGCAACACAAGGTACACAATATAACTACATAAGCACCGGCATCGGATGAAGCATACAGGGTGTAGTGTTAATGAGGTCAGTCAATAAGAGGGTCGTCTCGGAGTCTGGTAACAGCGGAGAAGAAGCTGTTTTTGAGTCAGTTCATGCGTGTTCTCAGACTTCTGTATCTCCTGCCCGATGGAAGAAGTTGGAAGAGTGAGTAAGCCGGGTGGGAGGGGTCTTTGATTATGCTGCCCGCTTTCCCCAGGCAGTGGGAGGTGTAGATGGAGTCAATGGTTTATGTGACGGACTAGGCTGTGTTCATGACTCTCTGGGAAGTATAAAATAAATGGCAGAACCATCAGGAGCACAGTGGCACAGAGAGGTCTGGGCTTGCAGCTCCACAGAGCCTTAAAAGTGGCAGCACAGGTGGAAATGGTGGTAAAGAAAGCATCATGCTTGCCTTCATAGGACGGGGTATCGAGTATAAAAGCTCGAAAATTATGTTACAGTTATATAGAACGTTGGTTAGGCCACATTTGGAATACTGCGTTCAATTCTGGTCACCACACTACCAGGAGGAAGTGGAGGCTTTGGAGAGTACAGAAAAGGTTTACCAGGATGTTGCCTGGTATGGAGGGTATTAGCTATGAGGAGAGATTGAATAAACTGGGATTGTTCTCCCCAGAGAGATGGAGGCTGAGGGGCGACCTGATAGAAGTTTGTAAAATTATTAGGGATATAGATAGGGTGAACAGTTGGAGGCTTTTTCCCAGGTGGGAATGACAATTACAAGGGGGCACAAGTTCAAGGTGAGGGGGGATAGGTTCAGTGGAGAATGGCGGGGTAAGTTTTTTGCACAGAGGGTGGTGGTGGCCTGGAATGTGCTGCCAAGTGAGATGGTTGTGGTTGAGGCAGACACATTGGCGACGTTTAAGACGTATCTGGATAGGCACGTGAACAGACGGGGTGTAGAAGGATACAGGTCGAGATAGGATAAGCAATCAGTGCAGGCTTGGAGGGCCGAAGTGCTGTATTGTTCTTTGTCCCAGGTTCGATCCCGGCTCTGGGTCACTGTCCGTGTGGAGTTCGTACATTCTCCCCGTGTCTGTGTGGGTCTCACCCCCACAAACCAAAAATGTGCAGAGTAGGTGGATTGGCCACGCTAAAATTGCCCCTTATTTGGGGGGGGGAAAGAATTGGGACTATAAATTGAAAAAAAATAGATAAAGCAATAAAAGACTTCACCTTGGTCATAAGTTGGCTGTGCAAATGATCAGATAATTCGCAAATTCTCTCAGCAATGGTGTTTCTCAGCAACTAATATTTGCGGAGGCTTGATGCTTATCAGGACACATTAATTTTGGCTGCCGTTAGCATGCGTTTCTATAGAAACCCGCCCTCGCAAAATATTTTTGATGCTAAGGCAATTTCTTTAGTGATAATGAAGCTAGACTTGAGAGCTGCTTCATTTACTTCATAAGAACGAGTGAATGTTGACTGTGATGTTTTCAGGGTCCCTAATAATTCAGCTAATTTGCCTTTGTGTAGTTGACCTGTGTATCTGTCATACTGAGTGCCACAGTTAGACACGTACTGTCTCTCAGTGTTGTACTGTGTTGGCACAGCTACCTGTTGCATATCAGGCGTGTAGGCTTATCATTCAAGTTCCAAAAGTACATTTTTCCCACTTTTCTTGAAAAAGGCGATACTCTCCATAAACGTTTCTTCTCTTCGATAACACCCATCATCTCACCGTTTTCATCCTCATCAATTTAGCTGCGAGAACGGAAAATCGTCTAGTGCTGGAAAGCTAGCTGGTTCGGTTTGTCCTGTCCAATTCATGTCATTGAAATCCCGTCCAATGGGACTTCCGGTGGCAGCCATGTGGTCGCACACAGAGCTGCTCCAACACAAAGGCATTGGTTTTGGCACATTTGACCTGTTACTGGGGTAGTTTGGGCACGAAGGTGGAGCAGAAGGTGTAGGCGAAGACGTTCACCCCAAGATTGGATGTCTACTGGCTATCTGACCCGGCAGAAGACGGTTTATAATAATATGCATTGCAAGCCAGCTCTTTAGCCCAGTGCCAAACCATCCCCTGGCCGTTTAGGACCTGGCTAATGAGTTTGAGACCTGTGGCACAGCACCAGTTTTGAGAATGGCAGAGAGGGGAGGCTCACCGTTGGTGGAAAAGCCTCAGATGGAGCAGTTGATGAGCTTCATCAAGGAGGAATTTCGCCAGCAAAAGAAGGAGGTGACCGACCACTGGTCGAAGGCCATTGAGGAAGCAGTGGCACCTCTGTGAGGGTCATTGGACCGAGTTGGCAAGTGCCTGGAGGTGCAAGGGGCGATAATATGTGAGTTGCAGAAGGTAGCGTCAGACCAGAGCGATCGATTGTGTCTTTGGAGGAGGAGGTGGGAATGCTGGGGATCTATGCAAGTCGCTGCGAGTGAAGGTGGAGGAGCTGGAGAATGGATCCAGACAGCAGAACTTGTGGATTGTGGGTCTGCCAGAGGGCATGGAAGGAACGAGCGCCACAGAACACATTTCGGCCCCCGACCCCTCCAGAAGCTCTGGAGCTTCCAAGACCCCCAAAATCGCCACCGATAATTGGCTGGCGAAGGATCCTGTTTATTTGGAGATCAGACACGTTGCCGGGGGTAGCGGCTTGACTGTGGGATTTGTACGACTTTCTCCATTGGGAAAAGATTAAGTTCGAGTTGAAAGGATCAGATGGGGGCTTCGAGCTGTGGTGGGGCTTGTTCTTGACGCTATTCGAGGAGGTCTTCATTAAATTAAATGAAAATCGGTTATTGTCACGAGTAGGCTTCAATGAAGTTACTGTGAAAAGCCCCTAGTCAGCACATTCCGGCGCCTGTTCGGGGAGGCTGGTACGGGAATCGAACCGTGCTGCTGGTCTGCTTTAAAAGCCAGTGATTTAGCCCAGTGAGCTAAACCAGCCCCATTTTGGGGGGGGGGGGGAAGGAGGAGAAAAAAAGGAGAAAAATTGTACAAACTGTTGACTGTGATTGTATGGACTGTGTATTTTGTATTCTGCTGTTGTTACATGTGTTTGGAATAAAGTACCTTCAAAAAAAATAAATCCCACGCAATTCTCGCCGGTGAAATTCGGCGTATTTGGTTGCGCCTCAGCGACAGAGGCGATAGCGACACCTGTAGGATGAACAATGAACTACAAGAGCCTTCAAGGGTATTGTGTGTTTTTTTCTGTATGCAGTCCTCCAATCGCTGCCATGCTAGTGAACCGTTTGCAAGAAAATAACAACGTTAATATTTTCTATTTCCATCATCCCGCGGGCCAGATTGGACATGCCCGCGGTCCGGAATCGTGAATATTTGAATCATTTTCTTGTATTTGTATGGAGAACTTTCCATCCTGATGTAATATAGTTCATTTTTCCACTACAATAATAAAAAAACTTAGGATCTGGAACCTCACTTTTGGAAGCAGCAGGATCATAACTGACTTAACTTGTTGCTAATGGATTCCCTCAATACCTGGAGTCAACAATCCTGTTCATTTTCTGGCTCTGTTATTCTCCGCCGCTGGGTGGCGCTGTGGCTGGCGGTTCCTCCCCGCCGCTGTGAGGCGCTGTGGCTGGCGGTTCCTCCCCGCCGCTGGATGGCGCTGTGGCTGGCGGTTTCTTTCCGCCGCTGGGTGGCGCTGTGGCTGGCGGTTTCTCCTCGCCGCTGGGTGGCGCTGTGGCTGGCGGTTTCTCGCCACGGCTAGGTGGCGCTGTAGCTGGCGGTTTCTCCCCGCCGCTAGGTGGCGCTGTGGCTGGCGGTTTCTTCCCCTCGTCAGTGTGGTGCTGTGGCTGACGGGTCCTCCCTTCCACTGTGTGGCGCTATGTCTGGGGATTCCTCCTCTTCGCCGGGTGGCGCTGTGGCTGGCGGTTTCTCCCGGCAGCTGGGGGACGCTGTGGCTGGCAATTCCTTCCCTCCACTGTGTGGCGCTGTGGCTGGCAGGTCCTCTTTTCCACTGGGTGCCGCTGTTGCTGGCGGGTCCTCCTTTCCACTTGGTGGCGCTGTTGCTGGCGGGTCCTCCTTTCCACTGGGTGGCGCTGTTGCTGGCAAATCCTCCTTTCCATTGGGTGGCGCTGTGGCTGGCGGATCCTCCTTTCCACCGAGTGGCGCTGTGGCTGGCGGGACCTCCTTTCCACTTGGTGGCGCTGTAGCCGGGGCTCAGTCTCCTCTCCGCCGGGTGGCGCTGTCGGTGGAGCCGGGCGGGAGGCAGAATCGATGTTTCCTATTCCTGGGTCCAGCGCCTGAGTGACAGGCCGAAGGTGAGTTAGCCCGGGCTGCAGATGTCAATGCGTTTCAATTCAGGGCAAGGGGACAGGACAGGACAGGACAGGTGGGTGGTCCCGGTGTGTTGAATACGAGCAATTGGAGGGAGGGTTAGAATGGACCTGAGCCCAGATGGTGGGAATGAGCACAAGGGAAGATGTTGCATTTGCATAGCGCCTTTCACAAACTCGCCCAGAGCCTCAAGGTGCTCTGCAGCCACTGAAGCATCTCCCATTTACAGTCGTGGAGGAAATGGCACAGTCCAGGAGAAAGAAAAACAGTACAAAAAAGAGAAATAAGGCATGTCCAAACTGTTTTTTATTGGGAGCCAATTTGTGAAACGCAAGCTCCCATCGAATCCCTACAGTGCAGCAAGAGGCCATTAGGGTCTGTACCGACCCTCCGAAAGAGCACCCTACCCAGCCAGGCCCATCCCCATAACCCCCTTGCATTGATTATGGCCAATCCACCTAACCTGCACACTTTGGACTTTGGACTGTGCGAGGAAACCGGAGCACCCGGAGGAAACCCACGCAGACACGGGGAGAACGGGCAGACTCTGCACAGTCACCCAAGGCCAGAGTCAAACCTGGGTCCCTGCCGCTGTGAGGCAGCGGTGCTAATCACTGTGCTGCGAAGAACAATGAGCGGACAGTTTGTTTTCTGAGATTGTGGTTCAGCGATAAATCTTGGCCCAGGACACGAGGAAGAATTCCCGTGCTCTATATTAAAATGCCATCGGAGGGATCTTTTACCAGCTATGAATCCGTGCACTCAGGGTCACAGAGGCTGAGACATTGGAGGACGGCAGCCTCAACTCTGCAGCCCGAAGCAATCCATGAAATCCAAATTAGCCATTGGCGATGTTGAAGGAAAGGACAAGACAGTTTGTGATGCTTTTGAATAACGAGAGTATTTAGAATCTGAGGGCAGAGGCTGCACTGCTGGAGGTGAGGGAATAGACAGCTGGAGTAAAGGGAACAGGCCACTGGACACTAAAACCTCATTATTTTGGTCCCTACAGAACTGCAATGGCTGATTCTTGCTTCCAGTCAGACCCGGATTTCTGCCCTGAGTGTGGGACGATTCTGCCATTGCCTGGCCAAGAGGAGTTTGTGGTGTGTCGCAAGTGTGATTTCCAAATCAGCATTCGCAGTGAGTTCCCAGTGTTAATGAGGGGGGGGGGGGGGGGGGGGGGGGGGTGGGGGTGTTCAGGAGCTAAATGCAGTGAAACACTTTCTGCACTGTCCCTATCAAACATTCCCAGGATAGATCCAGCACTGGTTATGTGAGGTTATGAACTTTGATGGAAGAATGGAGGCATAGGCTATTTTTAAAATGGGGAAATGCTTAGGAAATCAGAAGCACAAAGGGACTTAGGAGTCCTAGTTCAAGATTCTCTTCAGGTTCAAGTGCAGGTTCAGTCAGCAGTTAAGAAAGCAAATGCAATGTTAACATTACTTCCTGGTTTCCAGAGAGTGTTATTCCAGTATTGACATGTGTCAGCCGTATTGACTGGCCTCGGTTGATCGGTATTCCTCGCCGACAAACCTGGCCTGGCTTCCCTCTCACTGTCCAGTAGCTGCATCCACCCCAGTTACAGACTGCTGACCACTTCCTGATCATTACTTGACTTCGTGGGAGCGCAGGCAGACGTCGAACAGCATGACCACAAAGCCACAGGTCGCATACTGCGCTGCTCCAACCTGAGACCACCGCTGCTAGCCTCATGTGACCATGTGGATGCCTGACAGCCCTGTTCCGCCCTGCCCACTCTAACCCACTCCCTCCCCTGCCTGGGTCCGGTCTGTGTTCAGTTTGAGGGTCCGGGTCAGGTCCGTGTTCAGTTTGAGGGGCCGGGTCGGCTCCGTGTTCAGTTGAGGATCCAGGTCGAGTCCGTGTTCAGTTTGAGGGTCCGGGTCGCGTCCGTGTTCAGTTTGAGGGCCCGGGTCAGGTCCATGTTCAGTTTGAGGGCCCGGGTTGGGTCCGTGTTCAGTTTGAGGGCCCGGGTCGGGTCCGTGTTCCGTTTCAGGGTGCGGGTCCGGTCCGTCTTCAGTTTGAGGGTCCGGGCCCGGGTCGGGTCCGTGTTCCGTTTCAGGGTGCGGGTCCGGTCCGTCTTCAGGTTGAGGGCCCGTGTCGGGTCCGTGTTCAGTTTGAGGGTCCGTGTTCAGTTTGCGGGTCCGGGTCGGGTCCGTGTTCAGGTTGAGGGTCCGGGTCGGGTCCGTGTTCAGGTTGAGGGTCCGGGTCGGGTCCGTGTTCAGGTTGAGGGTCCGGGTCGGGTCCGTGTTCAGGTTGAGGGCCAGGGTCGGGTCCGTGTTCAGGTTGAGGGCCCGTGTCGGTACCGTGTTCAGGTTGAGGGCCCGGGTATGGTCCGTGTTCAGTTTGAGGGCCCGTGTCAGGTCCGTGTTCCGGTTGAGGGCCCGGGTATGGTCCGTGTTCAGTTTGAGGGCCCGTGTCAGGTCCGTGTTCCGGTTGAGGGCCCGGGTCGGGTCCGTGTTCAGTTTGAGGACCCGGGTCGGGTCCGTGTTCAGTTTGAGGGCCCGGGTAGGGTCCGTGTTCAGGTTGAGGGCCCGTGTCGGGTCCGTGTTCAGGTTGAGCGCCTGGGTATGGTCCGTGTTCAGTTTGAGGACCCGGGTCGGGTCCGTGTTCAGTTTGAGGGCCGAGGTCGGGTCCGTGTTCAGGTTAAGGGCCCGTGTCGGGTCCGTGTTCAGTTTGAGGGCCCGGGTCGGGTCCGTGTTCAGTTTGAGTACCCGGGTCGGGTCCGTGTTCAGGTTGAGGGTCCGGGTCGGTCCGTGTTCAGTTTGAGGGTCCGGGTCGGGTCCGTGTTCAGGTTCAGGACCCGGGTCAGGTCCATGTTCAGTTTGAGGGCCCACGTCGGGTCCGTGTTCAGGTTGAGGGCCCGGGTCGGGTCCGTGTTCAGTTTGAGGGCCCAGGTCGGATCCGTGTTCAGGTTGAGGGCCAGGGTCGGGTCCGTGTTCTGTTTGAGGGACCGTATCGGGTCCGTGTTCAGGTTGAGGGCCCGGGTCGGATCCGTGTTCAGTTTGAGGGCCCGTGTTCAGGTTGAGGGCCCGGGTCGGGTCTGTGTTCAGTTTGAGGGCCCGTGTCGGGTCCGTGTTCAGGTCGAGGGCCCGTGTCGGGTCCGTGTTCTGGTTGAGGGCCAGGGTCAGGTCCATGTTCAGTTTGAGGGCCCGTGTCGGGTCCGTGTTCAGTTTGAGGGCCCGTGTCAGGTCCGTGTTCAGTTTGAGGGTCCGGGTCGGGTCAATGTTCAGTTTGAGGGCCCGGGTCGGGTCCGTGTTCAGTTTGAGGGCCCGTGTCGGGTCCGTGTTCAGTTTGGGGGTCCGGGTCGGGTCCATGTTCAGTTTGAGGGCCCGTGTCGGGTCCGTGTTCAGTTTGAGGGCCCGTGTTGGGTCCGTGTTCAGTTTGAGGGCCCGGGTCGGGTCCGTGTTCAGTTTGAGGGCCCGTGTCGGGTCCGTGTTCAGGTTGTGGGACAGGGTCGGGTCCGTGTTGAGGTTGTGGGCCCGTGTCGGTTCCGTGTTCAGGTTGTGGGCCCGTGTCGGTTCCGTGTTCAGTTTGAGGGCCCGTGTCGGGTCCATGTTCAGGTTGAGGGCCCGGGTCGGGTCCGTGTTCAGGTTGTGGGCCCGGGTCAGGTCCGTGTTCAGTTTGAGGGCCCGTGTCGGGTCCGTGTTCAGGTTGAGGGCCCGGGTCGGGTCCGTGTTCAGGTTGTGGGCCCGGGTCGGGTCCATATTCAGTTTGAGGGCCCGTGTCGGGTCCATGTTCAGTTTGAGGGCCCGTGTCGGGTCCGTGTTCAGTTTGAGGGCCCGTGTCGGGTCCGTGTTCAGTTTGAGGGCCTGGGTCGGGTCCGTGTTCAGTTTGAGGGCCCGTGTCGGGTCCGTGTTCAGGTTGTGGGACCGGGTCGGGTCCGTGTTGAGGTTGTGGGCCCGTGTCGGTTCCGTGTTCAGGTTGTGGGCCCGTGTCGGTTCCGTGTTCAGTTTGAGGGCCCGTGTCGGGTCCATGTTCAGGTTGAGGGCCCGGGTCGGGTCCGTGTTCAGGTTGTGGGCCCGGGTCAGGTCCGTGTTCAGTTTGAGGGCCCGTGTCGGGTCCGTGTTCAGGTTGAGGGCCCGGGTCGGGTCCGTGTTCAGTTTGAGGGCCAGGGTCAGGTCCGTGTTCAGTTTGAGGGCCAGGGTCAGGTCCGTGTTCAGTTTGAGGGCCCGTGTCGGGTCCGTGTTCAGGTTGAGGGCCCGGGTCGGGTCCGTGTTGAGGTTGTGGGCCCGTGTCGGTTCCGTGTTCAGGTTGTGGGCCCGTGTCGGTTCCGTGTTCAGTTTGAGGGCCCGTGTCGGGTCCATGTTCAGGTTGATGGCCCGGGTCGGGTCCGTGTTCAGGTTGTGGGCCCGTGTCGGGTCCATGTTCAGTTTGAGGGCCCGGGTCAGGTCCATGTTCAGGTTGAGGGCCCGTGTTGGGTCCATGTTCAGTTTGAGGGCCCGGGTCAGGTCCGTGTTCAGTTTGAGGGCCCGGGTCAGGTCCGTGTTCAGTTTGAGGGCCCGTGTCGGGTCCATGTTCAGGTTGAGGGCCCGGGTCGGGTCCATGTTCAGGTTGTGGGCCCGGGTCGGGTCCATGTTCAGTTTGAGGTCCCAGGTTAAGTTTGAGGACCCCAGTACGGTGGCGCAGTTGTTAGCACTGTTGCCTCGCGGCTCCGAGGTTCGATCCCAGCTCTGGGTCACTGCCCGTGTGGAGTTTGCACATTCTCCTCGTGTTTCCGTGGGTTTCGCCCCCACAACCCTAAGATGTGCAGATTAGGTGGATTGGCCACGCTAAATTGCCCCTTATTTGGAAAAAATGAATTGGGCACTCTACAGTGCAGAAGAAGGCCATTCGGCCCATTGAGTCTGCACCAACCCTCTGAAAGAGCACTCTATCTTGGCCCACTCCCCTGCCCTATTGCCATCCCTCCGTGATGATATCAATCCACCTAACCTGCACATCTTTGGGCACAATGTTCATAGATTTCATAGAATTTACAGCGCAGGAGGAGGCCATTCGGCCCATTGAGTCTGCACCGGCTCTTGGAAAGAGCACCCTACCCAAGCCCACACCTCCCACCCTATCCCCATAACCCAGTAACCCCACCCAACAGTAAGGGCAATTTAGCATGGCCAATCCGCCTTTGGACTGTGGGAGGAAACCGGAGCACCCGGAGGAAACCCACGCACACACGGGGAGAACGTGCAGACTCCGCACAGACAGTGACCCAAGCCGGCAATCGAACGTGGGACCCTGGAGTTGAGAAGCAATTGTGCTATCCACAATGCTACCGTGCTGCCCTTTCCTTTTTTTGCCATTCCTTTAAACATTTCAAAAACAAACACGTCCTGGTATTTTGGCCATGAAGACAGCTCTAGACTGAAATGAGCTCCATCATAAAATAATAAAATAATTAGCTTTCTTCACCGACACCTGTATTTCCTGTATCCCCAGATATCTTGACTAAATTGCCCAACAGCAAGTCGAAGCTGAACCATTTAATTTTAACCTGTGGTCACAGGATACAATCTGCCGGGTATTACGGATACGGAAAGCCAGGCCAGTTCCCAAATCCTTCGACTGGGCTGCAGGGGGCTCGGGGGCCCCAGGCACAGGCTGGCCTGATGTGAAATGTGGGCTCTCTGTGGCTGACTTTTGTTCTTTTCCAGAGTTTGAAGGGACCGTGATCCGCTCGGAGAAGGTGTTCAACGATCCCGAGCTGATGCAGCTCAACGTGGCAGTTGAGGCTGAGGAAGGGGAACTGAAAGGGCCTGAGGTGGGTGGCCATGAGGGGAGTTACTGCAGATGCCACATGCGTTGCTGAGTCAGAGACAGTCAGAAGGGAGACACTAGTGTGGCTGGTGAGAGTCGGTGAGGGGATGCTTCTGGTGTGGGAGACCATTTTTGAATGCGAGGACTTGGTAAAAAAAAGTTAGAGTACCCAATTATTTTTTTCCCAATTAAGAGGCAATTTAGCGTGGCCAATCCACCTTCCCTGTACATCTTTTGGCTTTGTGGGGGCGAAACCCACGCAGACATGGGGACAATGTGCAAACTCCACACGGACAGTGGCCCAGGGCCAGAATGCGAACCCGGGTCCTCAGCGCTGCAGTCCCAGTGCTAACCACTGCGCCACGTGCCACCCTGTCAGAGAGACCTTTAATCATGAGGCATAAGGGCAGCACGGTGGCACCGTGGGTTAGCCCTGCTGCCTCACGGCGCCGAGGTCCCAGGTTCGATCCCGGCTCTGGGTCACTGTCCGTGTGGAGTTTGCACATTCTCCTCGTGTTTGCGTGGGTTGCATCCCCACAACCCAAAGATGTGCAGGGTAGGTGGATTGGCCACGTTACATTGCCCTTAATTTGAAAAAGTGAATTGGATACCCTAAATTTATTAGTTTAAAAAAAATCATGAGGCAATACAGAATAGAGTTTTGAGCTCGATAACAGGAGAGACTCTGACAGAGATGTGTGTTAAACTTTTTGAATATGTTTGGGGTGAACATAAAACATAACAGTGCAGAAGGGGGCCATTTGGCCCATCGAGTCTGCACCGACCCACTGAGGCCCTCACTTCCACCCTATCCCCGTCACCCAATAACCCCTCCTAACCTTTTTGGTCACTAAGGGCAATTTATCATGGCCAATCCACCTAACCTGCACATCTTTGGACTGTGGGAGGAAACCGGAGCACCCGGAGGAAACCCACGCAGACACGGGGAGAACGTGCAGACTCCGCACAGTGACCCAGCCGGGAACCGAACCTGGGACCCTGGCACTGTGAAGCCACAGTGCTAATGTGCTGCTGTGAGGGTGGCGGGGGAGGTTTGATGCAAAGGTGGGTGGTATTGAAAGCAGTGTAAAAAAATATATAAAATTATGGATGTAGTAATAGATTAAATGACTGGACAGAAGACTGGCAAATGGGTATCAATATAGAGTCCAATGTGAGACCATTCACTGGACTTTGAAAATATAGAATAGTGTAGATTTATCAGGATATTATCTGGACTCCCAAGGTTTAGGTTACGGGATCGGGAATGCACAGGCAAGGATTGCATCCACGGAATTTCAACGTTTAAGAGGTGTTTTGACTGAAGATTTCAAGATATTAAGGGGAACAAATCGGGTTGATTGAAAGCTGTTTCCGCTGGCTGGGGAGCCTTGAGACTAATGGGGTTATCTCGAAGTGAGCACCAGACCCTTCGGGAGCGAAATGAGGAACCATTTTGTTTCTGGGCATCTCCACCATCGGGAACATCCTTTCTGCAGCTGCCCTGTCCAGTCCTGTTAGAATTTTTTAGGTTTCTATGAGATCCACCCTCGTTCTTCAAATGTAATCGAATCAACTCAGTCTCTCCTCATACGTCAGTCCTGTCATCCCCGGAATCAGTCTGGTAAACTGGGGAAGGGGCGGCACAGTGGTTAGCACTGCGGCCTCACAGTGCTGAGGACCCGGGTTTGATCCCGGCTCTGGAGTTTGCACATTCTCCCCGTGTCTGCGTGGGTCTCACTCCCGCAATCCAAAGATGTTCCGGATCGGCCACGCGACATGTCTCCTCAATTTGAAAAGAAGATGCGCTGTGCAATCACGCGAGTCCCCGGGTGGGCAGAGGCGCGAGGCCATTGAGGGTGTAAGCTATCCCGACGGGGAGGCATTTCCTGTTGTTAACCAGGGTACACTGTGCCTCCAGGTGGACCGGAAATGCTCGCGCTGCGGACACGACGGGATGGTGTATCATACGCGGCAAACCCGCTCAGCAGACGAAGGGCAGACCGTGTTCTACACGTGCATTAACTGCAGGTGGGTATACAGGGCTGGGCCGGGGTAGGGGAGGTGGGGGGGGCGGAGAGATCGGCGGACAGTGGTGCAGACCGTTTAGTGTGGCGGTGTGAGGGGAGGGGGTGACGTTAAGGATGTGAGAGACATGGCCTGCAGGGTAGAGGGGGCAGAGACCAGATGACCAGTTCCAGGGAGGGTGGGAGCGAGGTACAGTGGCTCAACCAACAGTACGTGGGATACGGGGCCTTGCCGGCAGGCCCAGCCTTAGTTACCCATCCCTAATGGCCCCTGAACTGAGTGATTCGCTCGGCCATTTCTGAGGGCAGTTCACAGTCAACTTCTGGAGACATGGTTAGGCCAGACTGGGTAAGGGCAGCAGATTATCTTCCCGAAAGGGGTATTAATGAACGGGATGGGTTTTTACCGCAATCGATGCTAGTTATCATGATCACCATTACTGAGACTAACTTCGCGTTAATTGATTTTAAATTCCACTGTGGTGGGATTTGAACCCCTGTCCCCAGGACATTGGCTGACCTGCTACTCCTGTGACATTATCACCACGCCACTGTCTCTCCTGTAACCAGAATCTTGGGCTTTGGGAGGCATTTAATGTGTTTTGTCTCATTTTTCAGGTTCCAAGAGAAGGAGGATTCTTAATCGTGGGAGGATTCAGAGTGAGAGCTTGGACTGGTTAAAAGGTGCTGGTTTGAATGTGCCTCGCTCCAACACAAAGCCTCTTGAATTGACTGTTGGATGGGGCATGATGGCAGCAGCTGTCTGTGAGGGCTGTCGGAAACTGCGTAACCTCATGCAGCTAATTAAATTAAATTAAATTAAATGAAAATCGCTTGTTGTCACAAGTAGGCTTCAAATGAAGTTACTGTGATGGACTGATTGCAGAGTGAGGGAACACTCTCTCTGTTTCGGTCTCTCTCTCTCTGTATGTCTCTGTCTCTCTCTCTGTCTCTCTCTCTCTCTCTCTCTGTCTCTCTCTATCTCTGTCTCTCTCTCTCTTTCTCCCTCTGTCTCTCTCTCTATGTCTCTGTGTCTCTCTCTCTGTCTCTCTCTCTCTCTGTCTCTCTCTTTCTCCCTCTGTCTCTCTCTCTATGTCTCTTTGTGTCTCTCTCTCTGTCTCTCTCTCTCTCTGTCTCTCTCTCTGTCTCTCTCTCTGTCTCTCTCTCTGTCTCTCTCTCTGTCTCTCTCTCTGTCTCTCTCTCTCTTTCTCCCTCTGTCTCTCTGTGTCTCTGTCTCTCTCTGTGTCTCTCTCTCTCTCTGTCTCTCTCTCTCTCTCTTTCTCCCTCTGTCTCTATCTCTGTCTCTCTCTCTCTTTCTCCCTCTGTCTCTCTCTCTGTGTCTCTGTCTCTCTCTGTCTCTCTCTCTCTCTGTCTCCCTCTGTCTCTCTCTATGTCTCTTTGTGTCTCTCTCTCTGTCTCTCTCTCTGTCTCTCTCTCTGTCTCTCTCTCTCTCTCTGTCTCTCTCTCTGTCTCTCTCTCTCTCTCTCTCTCTGTCTCTCTGTCTCTCTCTCTTTCTCCCTCTGTGTCTCTGTCTCTCTCTCTCTCTCTCTTTCTCCCTCTGTCTCTCTCTCTCTATGCCTCTTTGTGTATCTCTCTCTCTCTCTCTCTCTCTCTCTCTCTACCACCATCCCTGTATGATATTCCGTTACAGATTGTGCAATTAAAGAAACCAAATTCAGATCGTAAGAGTTTTTGGAACATTCGCGTAATGATGGCTTAAAAGTGTACAGAATTATGAGGGACAGATATAGGGGAGATAGAGAGAATCTTTTCCCCTCGTTAGAGAGGTCAATAACCAGTGGGGCATAGATTTAAAGTAAACGGCAGGGGGTTCAGAGGGTATTTGAGGAAGATATTTTATCCAGAGGGGGTGGGAGTTTGGAACTCACTGCCTGAGAGGGTGGTAGAGGCAGCAACCCTCACAACATTTAAGAAGCATTTAGATGAAGACTTGAAATGCCACAGCACAAAAGGCTACAGACCAAGTGTTGGAAAATGGGATTGGAATAGTTAGGTGCTCGGTGGTGTAGTGGTTAGCACTGCTGCCTCATGGCGCCAAAAACCTGGGTCACTGTCTGTGTGGAGTTCTCCCCGTGTCTACGTGGGTCTCACTGCCACAATCCAAAAGATGTGCAGGTTAGGTGGATTGGCCACGCTAAATTGCCCCTTAATTGGAAAAAAATAATTGGGTAATCTAAATTTATTTTTAAAATAGTTAGGTGCTTGATGGCTGGTGCAGACATGATAGGCTGAAGGGCCACTTTCTGTGCTGTGAAATTCTTGATTCCAACAGCGATTCATGGGTAATAAAGTGTAATGCGTTAGAGCATCAAAAACCTGCATTCATTTGTGCTGCCTTCAATATAGTCAAAACGCGGGCAGCACGGTGGCGCAGTGGGTTAGTACTGGGACTGTGGCGCTGAGGACCCGGATTCAAATCCTGGCTCTGGGTCACTGTCCGTGTGGAGTTTGCACATTCTCCCCGTGTCTGCGTGGGTTTCATCCCCACAACCCAAAGATGTGCAGGTTAGGTGAATTGGCCACGCTAAACTGCCCCTTAATTGGAAAATAAATAATTGGGTACTCTAAATTTATAAAAGAAAAACATGGGGCAGCACGGTGGCACAATGGTTAGCATTGCCGCCTCACGGCGCTGAGGACCTGGGTTCGAATCCCGGCCCTGGGTCATTGTCTGTGAGGAGTTTGCACATTCTCCCCGTGTCTGCGTGGGTTTCGCCCCAACAACCCAAAAGATGTGCAGGGCAGGTGGATTGGCCACGTTAAATTGCCCCTTAATTGGAAAAAAATAATTGGGTACTCTAAATTTATTTTAATAACAACACAGTCAAAACACCTGAGGTGCCTCACAGGAACATTCAGAGTTGAGAAACTGAGTAATACCCTTGCTTCAATCTGGGGTAGGTGGGGAATGGGGCGGTGTGTGTTGGTGGGGGGGGTGGTACAAGTCCAGCTGTTGCAAAACAAGAGGGCCCCATCCAAGTTGGAGGCATTGCAGAGTGCAAAGGGGGCTGGGACGCGGAGGAGAGGGGCTGGGAGAGCGGGAGGGGGCTGCGGAGGCAGGGCTGATGGACCCAAGAACAGAGACACGTCAGTGTAGACTTGTCAGAGCTGCGGAGCAAACTGAACCAGACGGCTAACACCCAGCCATGACACCCGACCGGTCACACCAGCTGGAATGGAGCACCTGCCGGGCCACAACACTTGCTGGGACCATTCCTGCGTGGATTTCCTGCTCGGACTCTAAAGCAGCGTTCTTCAAACTTTGTTTCCGGGGACCCATTTTTACCAACCTGGCCAACCTTTGGGACCCAACCCGGCCGACCTTCGTGACCCACGCCGGCCTACCTTTGTGACCCACGCCGTCCGACCTTCGTGACCCACACCGGCCGACCTTCGTGACCCACGCCGGCCGACCTTCGTGACCCACGCCGGCCGACCTTCGTGACCCACACCGGCCAACCTTTGGGACCCAACCTGGCCGACCTTAGCGACCCACACCGGCCAACCTTTGGGACCCAACCTGGCCGACCTTAGCGACCCACGCCAGCCGACCTGCGCGACCCACCATTTTCTCTTACCTTGTGTGCTGCTGACAAAAATGGAGGAAATGGTTTGAGGTGCCTTTGGCCCTCGTACACGCTCCTCCAATGGAACCTGTTGGATGAAGGTGAAGCCTTCTGGTGTCGGAAACTATGGAATTTACAGTGCAGAAGGAGGCCATTGGGCCCACCGAGTCTACACTGGCTCTAGGAAAGAGCACCCTACCCAAGCCCACACCTCCACCCTATCCCCATAACCCAGTAACCCAACCCAACACTAAGGGCAATTTTGGACACTTTGGGCAATTTAGCATGGCCAATCCACCTAACCTGCACATCTTTGGACTGTGGGAGGAAACCGGAGCACCCGGAGGAAACCCACGCACACACGGGGAGAACGTGCAGACTCCGCACTGACAGTGATCCAGTAGGGAATGGAACCTGGGACCCTGGAGCTGTGAAGCAATTGTGCTAACCACTGTGCTACCGTCCTGCCCTGTGTGCCGGTGTCCCAACCCAGCCTTTAACAGTTTAAAAAAAAAGTTTTTATTCTCCATTTTCACATTTTCCTCCAAAATTCCCCCCCCCCCCAACAGTAAACGGTAACAAATACAAAATCAATCCCCTTAACAATAACAACGATCCCATCCTCCCACCACCGCAAACAACACCCCACCTGTCAATATATGCATCCAATAAAACAAACCCCCCCACGGTGGAAACAAAAAAAACAGGAGAAAAAAGCAAGGAGTCCGGGACCGCCCATGGTCACCATAGAATCCTCCCCCCCAGCCCCTGGTTACCCTAGAATCCACTCCACCCCCACCCCCCACACACTCAACGCCGTCCAACCTCCGACAAGAGTACCGTATGTGATATCCAAGAGTTGTAAACCCCACCCCCCTCCAACTCCTGCCCACTGCCTCTTGTAAAACTTCTTCCCCCAACCTCGGTTCCTTCCCCCCAACTTCCCACCCCGGCTAGACCACTCGGACCCTGTTCTGCCAGGCTCAGATGGCCGCAGCCCCTCCCCCCCCCCCTCACACCCGTTCACTGGCCAGTTTAAACCGGCCAGTGTGAAGGCCCCGCCCGGGTCCCTTTCCCCCTTGCCTGGTCCAAGGAAAGCCCAGAAATCCCCTTTTAGCACACAAACCCCACATATTCACCTACACCCCAAAGAGCCCTCACTTCAAGTGCAAATCCCATCACTTCCCTTGTCCAAATATATACACCATTGGCTCCTTTAGCCCGTACACCCGGACACAGTGAAACAAACAAAGAAGAGACAAAAAAGAAGAAAATACAGTCCTGGGGTTACATCGGCACATGGCCATTTCTCTGTTCTGCCACAGTCCTTCTGCCTTCGCAAACTCCTCCGCTGCTTCCGCTGTTCCAAAATAAAAGTCCTTGAGCTTATAAGTCACCCTCAGCTTTGCTGGATATACAATGCCGCACTGCACCTTGCTAATTTACAGTGCCCTCTTCACCCGGTTGAAAGCAGCCCGCCCCCTCGCCAGCTCCACCGTAAAGTCCTGGTATACACGTATACCAGCTCCAGCCCACTGCACCACCCACTTCTGCTTGGCCCAGCACAGGACCTTCTCCTTCACACTGTACCTACGGAAGCACAGAGTCACTACCCTTGGCGGCTCACTCGCCTTTGGTACAGGCCTCCCCGAACAATGAGCCCGATCCAGTTCATATCGGGAGGGATCCTCCCCCTCCCCCAATAGTTTTGCCAGCATTGCAGCAAAATACTCAGTCGGCCTCGGCCCTTCAACTCCTTAGGGCAGCCCCGCAATCCTCAAATTCTGTCGTCTGGACCTGTTTTCCAGGTCTCCCAATTTTCCTCGCAGATCCTTGTTCACCCAGTAAACCCACCTAAGCTTTTTGGACACGAAGAGGCAATTTATGATGACCAATCCACCTACCCTGCACATCTTTGGACTGTGGGAGGAAACCAGAGCACCCAGAGAAAACCCACACAGACACGGGGAGAAAGTGCAAACATCACACAGAGAATCATCAAAGGCTGTAATTGAACCCGGTTCCCTGGTGCAGTCAGGTAGTAGTGCTAACCACTGTAGCACCCAAGAGACTGGTTGACACCTTTGACGGTGGGGGGGGAGTCTCTCCGAATACTAAAAAGATCACCTGCAGTCAAATAGCGATGCCACTGTTTGGAAAATCTTTTATCCATTTCAGCCCAAGGTTGAAAGTTGGGGCCAATAAGTCGAAAGGCTTAGATATTCACTGCCAATTAAATAATGGCAGAAGAGAAACAAAAAGTAATAATACTGTTTGCGACCCACAAACATACAGCCTCGTGCGAAGTTTAACATTTCCGGAGGTTTGGTACACTCGGGGGACCAGGAGGGGGGGATTGGGTGGCTCCCACTGAAAAGGGCGGAGAGGAGCTTCAGGTACTTGGGGGTTCAGGTGGCCAGGAGCTGGGGGGCCTTGCATAAGCTAAACCTCACAAAGCTGGTGGAGCAAATGGAGGAGGGGTTTAAGAGGTGGGACATGCTGCCGCTGTCTTTGGCGGGTAGGGTGCAGTCAGTCAAGGTGACGGTGCTCCCGAGGTTTCTGTTCCTGTTCCAGTGCCTCCCCATCCTTATCCCGAAGGCCTTTTTCAGGTGGGTTAACAGGAGCATTACGGATTACGGGGTTTGTGTGGGCACACGGGACTCCAAGGGTGAGACGGGTGTTCTTGGAGCGGGGCAGGGATGGGGGGGGGGGCTGGCGTTGCCCAACCTCTGTGGGTAGTATTGGGCTGCCAACGCAGCGATGGTGCGTAAGTGGGTAATGGACAGGGAGGGGGCGGCATGGAAGAGGCTGGAGATGGCATCCTGTGTGGGTACGAGCCTGGAAGCGCTTGCAACAGCGCCGCTGCCGCTCCCTCCGACGAGGTATACCACGAGCCCGGTGGTGGCAGCTACCCTCAAGATTTGGAGGCAATGGAGGCGGCACGGGGGGAGGTGGGGGCCTCGATGGGGTCCCCGATACGGGGGAACCACCGGTTTGTTCCAGGGAGAATTAATGGCGGGTTCCTGAGTTCGCACAGGGCAGGTGTCAGGAGGCTGGAGGACCTGTTCATAGACGGGAAGTTTGCGAGCCTGGGTGAGCTGGAAGGGAAGTTCAGGCTCCCCCCGGGGAACACCTTTAGGTACATGCAAGTAAGGGCGTTTGTCAGGCGGCAGGTGGTGGGGTTCCCCCTGCTGCCGCCGCGTGGGATCCAGGACAGGGTGCTCTCGGGGGTATGGGTTGGAGAGGGGAGGATCTCTGAAGTGTACCAGGTGATGCAGGAGGTAGACGAGGCCTCGGTGGAGGAGCTGAAAGATAAATGGGAGGAGGAGCTGGGTGAGGAGATTGAGGAGGGGATGTGGGCGGATGCCCTAGAAAGGGTGAACTCCTCTTCTTCATGTGCGAGGCTTAGCCTCATACAGTTTAAGGTACTGCATAGGGCCATATGACCGGGACAAGGATGAGCCGGTTTTTTGGGACCGAGGACAGGTGTATTAGGTGCTCAGGGAGCCCAGCAAACCATGTCCACATGTTCTGGGCATGCCCAGCGCTGGGGGAATTTTGGAAGGGTGTAGCAAGGACGGTATCGAGGATGGTAGGATCCAGGGTCAATCCAGGCTGGGGACCCGCAATATTTGGGGTTGCAGTGGAGCCGGGAGTGCAGGAGGCGAAAGAGGCCGGTGTTCTGGCCTTTGCGTCCCTTGTAGCCTGGCGGAGGATTCTTCTTCAGTGGAAGGATGCGAGGCCCCCAAGCGTGGAGGCCTGGGTCAACGATATGGTGGGGTTTATTAAATTGGAGAGGGTGAAATTTGCCCTAAGGGGGTCAGTGCAGGGGTTTTTCAGGAGATGGTAACCATTCCTAGATCTGGCAGAACGATAAAAACAAAAGGTCAGCAGCAGCAACCCGATGTGGGGGGGGGGGGGGGGGGGTTGTCCCTTTGTTTTTGTTTTGGGTTGCATATCTGTTTTTTGCCAATGACGGGCGTTAATTTGTTGTTTCTCTTTTGTATTTACGGAGAGTGGGGGGGGGGGGGTTAGAATTTTTTGTGAAAATTTGAATAAAAATTATTTTTTAAAAAGACATTTCCGGAGGTTCTGGACTTCAAATCCTTTATCAGTAGACCATAAGACATAGGAGTAGAATTAGGCCACTCGACCCATTGATTCTGCAATTGGTGATTTGAGTAAGCGATCATTATGATGCCACACTACAAATTTTATTACAGCCATCAAGAGTTCTGGATGAAACGGCATCTGTTTTCATAGCCAGATTTAGACAACTATCTGAACATTGTGAATTCTGTAGTTCTCAACGATACGCTGCGTGACTGGTTAGTCTGTGTGATCGACAACTTAAATATTCAGAAATAGTTGCTGGAAGAAACCAAGATGTCCTTGGACACGGCGGCTGAGTTGCCTCAAGCAGCCGAAAGCACTGAGAAAAACATTTAAGAATTGCAAAGCGTGCAAACCAAGGTGAACCAGTTATGGCGGGGAGCAGTGGCCACTCGAGGTTCCTGAAGCGAGGCAGCAGCGCAGCCTGAAAAGAAGAAAAGTGACAAGCATGTATGAATGTGGTGAATGTATTCACCTAATGCATGTATGATATTGTAACCTATGACCTGGAAGTGGTGATAAGAGCCGCTTCCAGGTACTGTACTGTAACCCCGGTGGGCTCTGCCCTCACCGGGGCCATATATAGACCGGCCGTATGTGGGCGGCATTCATCTGTACAACCGACTCTGGCTAGGCAAGTTCATGATTAATAAAGCCTAATGTTCACTCGCTCTCTCTGCCTCTCGGTGAATTGAAGGTATATCAATGAACTTTCAAAAGGTGTTTGATAAAGTGGCACAAGTTGAAGCCCATGAGTGGTGGCAGCGTGAATACCAGGTTGGCTGAGTGGTGGGAAACGATGAGCAGTGGTGAATTGTGGTTCAGGTGGCTAGAACATACACTGCAGAAGGAGGCCATTCGGCCCATCGAGTGCGCCGACCCATTTAAGCCCTCACTTCCACCCTACCCAATAACCCCTCAATTTAAAAAAAATTTAGATTACCCAATTATTTTTTCCAATTCAGGGGCGATTTAGCGTGGCCAATCCACCTACCCTGCATATTTTTGGGTTGTGGGGGCGAAACCCACGCAGACACGGGGAGAATGTGCAAACTCCACACGGACAGTGACCCAAAGCCGGGATCGAACCTGGGACCTCAGCTCCGTGAAGCAGCTGTGCTAACCACTAGGCCACCGTGCTGCCGTCCAATTTGTTGGACACTAAGGGCAGTTTAGCATGGCCAATCCATCTAACCTGCACGTCTTTGGACTGTGGGAGGAAACCGGAGCACCCAGAGGAAAACCACGCAGACACGGTGAGAACGTGCAGACTCCGCACAGACAGTGACCCAGCAGGGAATCAAACCTGGGACCCTGGAGCTGTGAAGACACAGTGCTAGCCACGTGTGCTGCCTAGCGTGCGGTGCAGGATGTCACCGAGTGCCAGAGCTCCCGACCCTTACACGGGTCCGTTCCGTAGCAGAGGTGGTCGCTCCCTGCCCCGGTTTGCATCATGCCTGGACGCTGCGTTCAAAGTCTTTCACTGCATACAGATTTTGCGGGGTGACTCCCAGCTGTCCAAAAGCAGATTCGCTTGCCATGCACCCCCTACATCCCCCCCCCCACTTTTGTACAGTATCCCACATTTAAAACGTGGACGCTGTGGTAGTTCACGGAGGGCTGCCTCCACGCTCTGCCCAAGGTGGCAGATGTCTTCAAGTCACAGATGACTATTGTCTCCTAGTGGACAGGGGATGTGGTCCTGTTGGGCTATGGCGAGTCAACATAAAAATAATTTCTCAAAACAGTGAGACTTTTTTCTCCCCATCACGTTATTTTACCAGTTCACAAAAACGTATTGGGGAGGATGTTGTGGGAAATAACTTTTCCAACGCCGCTCTGATTTAATTCAGAGTGGAACGTATAATTCCGGGAGACTCCAGTGTGATCCGGGAGAGTTGGCAACATGCGCGCCAGCGGCAGGACCAATTTCACGTCTCGGCTATTCATTGACAAAATAATGTAGCGTCACGTGCTTTGGGCCAGCCAGTCACAGTTGAGCGCTGTTCGCACACGTCTGCTGTCTGTCACATGACTAGCCCCGACCAATCAGGGTGGGTCACCGCGGCCGCCCCGCCCCGCCCGAGCCCCTGACCACGCGGCGGTTTGAACGCGCGCGCACCAGGAGGGTAGAGGCGCGCTGACGTGTATTTTGTGCGCGCAGCCGCCCCGCCGGGCTGGGCTGGGAGCAGGAAGAGAGGAAGCGCGCGAGAGCTGTGGAACCATGGGGAAGAGGGTGAGTAACCATGGAGACGGGGGTGAGGGAGAGGGGTGAAGAGCAGGGTGGGCGAGGGAGGGAGCGGGCAGGCCGGGACCGTTACCATGGAGACCCCAAGGGACTCGTCACCTTGGAGACCAGGCCAGGTGCCGGGCTCTCAGTCAGCCTTGTGACAGGACAGAGCAAGTCTCCCCCGCAGCAGCTTCAACAGGCAGAGAAAGGGCATCAGGGAATATATTACAAGCGAGAGGTGAGAAACTGCAGACCAATAAATAAATATACAACTGACAGGTGAGAAACTGCAGACCAATAATAAATATACAACTGACAGGTAATAAACTCCAGATCAATATATAAATATACAACTGACACGTGATAAACTCCAGATCAATATATAAATATACAACTGACACGTGATAAACTCCACAATCAATATATAAATATACAACTGACAGGTAATAAACTCCAGATCAATATATAAATATACAACTGACACGTGATAAACTCCACAATCAAAATATAAATATACAACTGACAGGTAATAAACTCCATAATCAATATATAAATATACAACTGACATGTGATAAACTCCAGATCAATATATAAATATACAACTGACACGTGATAAACTCCACAATCAATATATAAATATACAACTGACACGTGATAAACTACACAATCAATATATAAATATACAACTGACAGGTAATCAACTCCATAATCAATATATAAATATACAACTGACAGGTAATAAACTCCAGATCAATATATAAATATACAACTGACACGTGATAAACTCCACAATCAATATATAAATATACAACTGACAGGTAATAAACTCCATAATCAATATATAAATATACAACTGACATGTGATAAACTGCAGATCAATATATAATATACAACTGACACGTGATAAACTCCACAATCAATATATAAATGTACAACTGACAGGTGATAAACTCCATAATCAATATATAAATATACAACTGACACGTGATGAACTGCAGATCAATATATAAATATGCAACCGACAGGTGATAAACCAGATCAATATATAAATATACAACTGACAGGTGATAAACTTTGGAATCAGTACCCACAGGATGAGACTTTATAATCGATATCTAAATATCTCAGAGAGGGGGTATCTATAATTGATTAATAAATATCCCAAGGACATCAGAGAGGCGCAGTGGGTTAGCCCTGCAGCCTCACGGCGCTGAGGTCCCATGCTCGATCCCGGCTCTGGGTCACTGTCTGTGTGGAGTTTGCACATTCTCCCCGTGTCTGCGTGGGTTTCGCCGCAACTGCCCAAAGATGTGCAGGGTAGGTGGATTGGCCACACTAAATTGCCCCTTAATTTGAAAAAATTAATTGGCTACGCTTACTTGATAAAAAATAAATATCCTACCGGAAGTGTGGAAGAAAGACGATATAATTAATTGAAAATTCTGTGACGGGACGAAGATGCTGTTTAAAGAAGGCTGTGAGGATAAATTGATGGACATTTCTGAATGTCTGGGAAAACTGTGGCAGAGTTGTGGGGAGTCAAAAGTTGGAACGGGGAGTTTAGTGACAGCTGTTGTATCGGCCGAGGAAGCTACAATGATTGAGGTGATGTGTTTGTTGTATTCGAGGGTGGAGAAGAGGATATAGAACTAGAAGTATACTGGGCAGCACGGTGGAGCAGTGGGTTAGCCCTGTTGCCTTGGGTACTGATGTCCCAGGTTCGATCCCGACTATGGGCCACTGTCCATGTGGAGTTTGCACATTCTCCCCGTGTTTGCGTGGGTTTCGCCCCCACAACCCAAAGATGTGCAGAGTAGGTGGATTGGCCACGCTAAATTGCCCCTTAATTGGAAAAAATAAATTGGGCACTCTAATTTAAACAAAAAAGAACTGGAAGTATACATGCAGCAATAGCATGGCTCTCCGGATTGCATATACATGAAGGGAAAATATTGGTGATTGATCTTAGTTTGATAGATAAGGAGGGAAAAAGTTGGTGATTGTATCTGCTCTTGATTTACAGTTTGCTCTCTGTCAGTCACCCTATCTTAACTTCGAAATGTATCAGCTATCTAAAGAACAACATAAGATCTTAAGAACATTATAAGTCGTAGCGGGAATAGGCCCCTTAAATCTGCTTTTCCCATGCCTTTTGTAAGGTGATCTTAACCTCAACTCAACTTTCCTGCCTGTCCTCCATAACTCCCACATTGCCCATAAGTTTGCCTAATTCAACTTTGAATGTATCGAGACACACCCTCTGAGGAGAGAAATTATTCCTAGCCTGTCTGAAATGGGAGATCTCTTATTTTGAAAGTGCGCGTCCGAGTTCTAGATTCTCCCATGAGCCGACACGCTCTCAGCATCCGCCATGGTCGAGCCCCCTCAGAATCAAATATGATCTGAAACGCTCAGCCTCTCGTTCTTCTAAACTCCAATGAGTAAAGCCCAACCTGCTCAACCTTTCCTCGTTAGGCAGCCCCCTACATCCCAGGAATCAGCCTTGTTAACCTTCTCTGAGCTCCCGCCAATGCAGGTGTATCCGTCCTTCAGTAAGGACACCACTGCATGTGCGGTTTGCCAATACTCTGTGCTGTTGCAGCAAGAACTCCCGACTTTTTATACTCCATCCCCCGCCTTTGCAATAAAGGCCAACATTCCATTTGCCTTCCTAATTCCTTGCTGCGCTTGGATTGCTGGAGACACATTTTCTTTTGTTTATAGCAACAGAATTGACATTTCCATGATCAAACACACGCACACAAGTTATGGATTATTGAATTATAAAGTCAGTGTTTCCAGAGTCCGTCTGGTCCCAGACAGAAATTCGACCGACCCCACGGATGCAATGCGTCAGAACTTGTGTTGTACACAATTGGGTAAGTCCGGGGATGGAGGGCAGCACAATGGCCCAGTGGTTAGCATTGCTGCCTACGGCGCTAAGGACCCCGTGTTCGATCCCAGCCCCGGGTCACTGTTTGTGTGGAGTTTTGCACTTTCTCCCTGTGTCTGCGTGGGTCTCACCCCCACAACCCAAAGATGTGCAAAGTAGGTGGATTGGCCACGCTAAAAGTGCCCCTTAATTGGAAAAAAAATAATTGGATACTCTTAATTTATTTTTAAAAGTCCAGGGATGGGAGAGGTGCAGTTGCTGAGTTGCCATCCCCCTTTAAAAGCCGTTGTCGCCATCCCTTTTCCTCAAGGACACCCACAGACCAGAATCCATTCATCCTTTCCAATTATCACCCACAGTTGTAGCTGACTGCCCATTTGAGAGATCCTCGAGTATCCCGTCCCTTCCTGGACCTCCCAACCTCAGCCCACCAGCCCAGAATATCTCTGGGTCAGTGGGCTGAGTGTTGCATGTTTCGCAGGCCTTTGCCTCCTCTGGACCCTCTCTTCTCTTTGAAAAATTTCAGGGTTTGAGGGAGCTTCCTAAAGAAGAGAGAGAGAGAGAGAGAGTGGCGGAGAGGATTGTGGAGGAAATTCCAAAGCTTCGGGTTGAGGCAGCTGAAGGACACGGTCGACAATGGTGGGGCGAACAAAATCTGGATTGTCAAGAGGCCGGAATTGTGGGGGAGGGAGCACAGATATGGGAGGTCTGTCGGGGGTGGGCTGCAGGTATTGAAAGAAATAAGAAGGGAACGAAGCCTATGAGGATGGGAATGATAAACTCCAGGCGGGGTTATCTGGTCCATTCCACCGGTGAGATTTTCCACCTAAGTGCGGATTCTCTGGCAGCAGGGCGGGCAGGTCACGCAAGATGTCGTAGACATTGGGATCAATGGCAAGACACCTCTACCCCTGGATAACATGCTGAGGCGGAGTGGGGGGAGGGGGCTGGAAATATCACGCCTTTATCTTTGACGTTGATTGGATGGGAGCAGCAGATTTATTCCTGGTTTGTTTTTTTTTAAATCCCACAGTGAGTCCCCGGGCGTGTGAACTGGTGTGGTGAAGACACCACCCTATTGTATAGGTAGTGCTGGATCTCCTGTTTCGCTGTAAGCATGATGTTATAAACCGAGTAGCACCCAACCCTGAGGCAGGCATGATGAAACCTATCAGCTTCTGAACACCAGACCGACTCCGTTCTTCCTTGTCTGCAAGATACAGCAAACGGCAAAGCAAAGCGGCAACAACAGACTGGTGGCTGAGGACGAACGGAGGATCTCCGAGGTGACCGGCCCCCACCCACCACAGCGAGAGATACCCTTGCAACATCCCCGGAGAGGATCGACGTTGATGCCGGGCGAGTTGCCAGCCGAACAATTCGGCTACCCACCCCCTCCCTGCACCCCCCAACCTGCCCAATCACCCTGCTTTCCTCCCCCACCCCCCTCACCCCACCCCTCTTTGGTGCAAGTCCACCACTGTAGAATCGGAGCACGGCAAATCTGGGACTCTCCGTCCAAACTGAATTGACCCCGCGAGCAAAGCAGCGAGCCATTAGAGCAGGAGGGCCTGACTCTGCAGACGGATTGCAATTAAGGAAAATAAATAAAGCAGTGTGACGGAGGCTGGCTCATGCTCCGAACAATCAGTGCAAGAGATTTCCTGACCGGGGAGTCTACCCGAAAGTGACACATTTCCTTTTAGCCGAGGGTGAGTGGCTAACACTCAAAAGGCTGCCAAAGTACAGAAAGCAAAGTCAGCTCTCTGAACGCGAACACAAAGGAGACAGAGGAGGAGGAAGAATTGGAATAACTAGGAATCCGGGCAAGATCTCTGATCATTCTGCTGGAATAACGCAGTGCAGGACCTGAGGGTTTGAGCGGCCCTCCTCCACTTCACACTTGGTGCCATTCCCCCCCATCCTGGCGACCCCCTCCCGAGACGAAATGGGCAGATAGGATCGAAACCCCCGCTGCTCCTGGTAGGGCTGTGCTTTTATTTCATCAACATAATGCTTGTTAGAAAGTTTCCGGTGTACAAAACTGTACTTGTTACAGTGTGAAGGAGTACCCCTCTGCTCTTAGACATGGTCGCGTGGAGTTTGGGTGAGAGAGTGTCTGTGTTCAGGAAGAGTATTCATAACGAAACCAATCTGTCAATACTTATTTTCTTTTTTGTCAAAAATTCGCCTTTTTTAGCTTCTAGTTTGAACAGGTTTTTTTACTGAGTCCAGAATGTCCTCAATTGTCCTTTTTAAAAAAATATTTGTGTGTCCGTGGCAGATTCAAGGCTGCTGCAGTGGGAGACCTCGTAACCCCCTGGGTTTTCATTCCCCTCTGCTCTTGGAAAGGTGCCATTTTGTACCATTTGCTCTTTATTACAGTCTGCAGCCCTGGGAGGGCTAGCCAAAGTATTACTATTCCAAGTTTCTGGCCTTTTCCAAGTTCCCTCTCAAGTTTGCAGTCTGTTTCCTAAAAAGGTAACACGTTGGTCGTTCTGGCGTTTCCAGCTGCGGCTGGCCTGGCAGGATTTGGTGAGGTTTCTAAGTCTTCCTATCTACAGCAGGTAACTTGTAGGGTGCCCTATCTGCTCGGCCAAGCTGCTCCAATTTGCCGCTGTGCTTCCTGTCCCATCTTCCCTCTGCCCCCGTCCTGACCTGCCTCCCCACCCCATACTCCTTTGTCCACGCTGTGCGAGTGCAAATGTATGTGTGTGCACGCGTGTGCATATTGTTGCATATATGCACATCAGTGTTTGTGTATGTGTGCTGGCTTTTGCCATTCTTTCACCCACGGGAACTACATATCAGTTCAGCTGCCTTCTCAAATGGTGCAGACCGTGTGGAAGAGCTGGGCAGTCTTGCAGCACAGCAGACACGTGGCCACAGCACAGCCTTGATAACGGGTGATTCAGCATCTTGTGCCTCCCACAGTGAGGCATTTGTTAGATTCCAGCCGAGGGGTTTGGAGCTTGGGTGTTATGTCTGAGGAATATTCCATTCAGTACCTGGGCGTTCAAGAATAGAAAATGTTTGGGAGGGTCATGGCAAGTAAGAAGTACACACAGGCTGAAATCGAAGTTAAAATAATTTGTATGTTTAAAAGTAACACCCTAGCATGTCTCTTGAGCCTTTGATATCCTCAAGGCATCCCGGAAGCGGCTTTACAGCTATTAGCATCCCTTTGAAGTGTAGTCACTGATGTTATGTAGAAAATGCAGCAGCTAATTTGGGCACAGAAAGCTCCCAGAAACGGCAATGTATTAATGACCAGGTAATGATCAGGGCGGCACGGTAGCACAGTGGTTAGCACTACTACAGCACAGCTCCAGGGTTCATTTCCAGTCTCGGGTGACTGTGTGGAGTTTGCACTTTCTCCCCGTGTCTGCGTGGGTTCCCTCCGGATGCTCCAGTTTCCGCCCACAGACCAAAGTGTGCAGGTTAGGTGGATTGGCCACGCTGAATTGCCCCTTAGTGTCCAAAGGTGGGGTTACTGAGTTATGGGGATAGGGTAGAAGTGTGGGCTTAAGTAAGGTTCTCTTTCCAAGGGCAGGTGCAGACTCGATGGGCCAAATGGCCTCCATCTGCACTGTAACTTCTATGATTCTAGGTAATCTGTTTCATTAATAATATATATATATTTTAATATAAATTTAGAGTACCCAATTCATTTTTTCCAATTAAGGGGCAATTTAGTGTGGCCAATCCACATACCCTGCACATTTTTGGGTTGTGGGGGCGAAACCCACGCAGATACGGGGAGAATTTGCAAACTCCACACGGACAGTGACCCAGGGCCGGGATCGAACCTGGGACCTCGGCGCCGTGAGGCAGCAAGGCTAACCCACTGCGCCACCGTGCTGCCCTTTCATTAATAATATGCCAGGACCCCGGGGATAGCTGTTTTTTGAAATAGGGTTGTCGGAACCTTTACGGCCAGCAGCTGTACTAATTCTGAACAATGGGTACCCGGGAGTGAGTTACAGACTGGAATCTAATCGAGGAGTTCAGATGGTTTACATATAAAATAATGGATACATGGGAGTAGTTACAGACTGGAATCTAACTGAGGATTTAGAGGATTTATTTATAGAATAATGGATACCCTGGAGTGAGTTACAGACTGGAATTTATTCGAGGATATAGAGCAGTGGTTCTCAACCGGGGTCCACATGGACCCTGGGGGTCCATGTAACATTACTGGGGGTCCACACAAAAAAAATACCGAATTGGGGTATTATAGAGGGTTTATGTATAGAATAATGGATACATGGAAGTAGTTACAGACTGGAATCTAATCGAGAGGTTCAGATGGTTTATGTATAGAATAATGGATACCGTGGAGTGAATTACAGACTGGAATCTAATCGAGGGGTTCAGATGGTTTATATATAGAATAATGAATACCTGGGAGTGAGTTACAGACTGGAATCTAATCGAGGGGTTCAGATGGTTTATATATAGAATAATGGGTACCTGGGAGTGAGTTACAGACTGGAATCTAATCGAGGGGTTCAGATGGTTTATATATAGAATAATGGATACCTGGGAGTGAGTTACAGACTGGAATCTAATCGAGGGGTTCGCAATTTGATGAACCCGATGTAGATTTGAACTGTCGCTCGATGATTTTGATGGACCGCATTCTGCAGCCTTGTCCTCCTTTCTGGTTGCTGTCTGCTTGTGTGCCGCCCTCCGTGTTGTTGTTGATTGCTGCCATTTGTTGCAACAATTGGCAACTGTGCCATTGTAGCCTTTGGCTCATTGTTTGTCGCCGATAAGCAGGAAACACATGGCCAATGCTTGGGACCTGAACCGTAAACGGGAAATGCATAACCGCTCCGTTGTCACCTATGACCTGCAAAGACAGGATTTCAGGAGAGGAACCAATCCAGGGAACTGATGAGCAAGGAAGCATTTCATCAGAGATGGTGGGGAAGAGTCGGAGAGGGAACAAACGCAGCTGCCTGTCTTATCACCAGGGTTGAACGATCTGCGGACTGCTTCATAGCATAACAGGAAGTTTAGCTGATAACAATGAGGCAAGAGAAAGACAGTTTATACATTCAAAGAAATACAAGAGCACGTAGATTGGGTGTATGTCTGTGGTAAAAGGGAGATGACGGGGGCTGTAGAGCAGTACAAGTTACATAGAATTATTTAAACAGCACAGAAACAAGTTGTTCAACCCGACCAGTCCATACTGGCCTTTAGGCTCTACCCTGGCCTCCTACTGTCTTCCTTCACCTACTTCTATCAGCATAACATCCTTTCTCCTTAAGCTCTCCCTTGAAACTTCTATAGTATTCACTTCAACTGCTCCCTGTTGTAGCGAGATCCACATTCTCACCACTGTCTGAGCAAAGAGGTTTCTCCTAGAAGTACAGATTTGACTTCACCGTGACCAGCTTACATTAATGCCTCTAGTTTTGCTCTTCCTCACAAGGGGGAGTGTGCTCTGTCGAAACCGTTCATGCTTTTAAGGGCTTCTATATTACCTTTCCCTTTTCAGGAGGTGAGACCCAGCGGACTCATCCTTTCCTGATGGGCATAACGCTTGTGTTTCTGTTACCGTCCTTTGTGCACCAGAGATCTACAAGAACGTTGCAAGGGTCTGAATATTGCAGCTCAGGAGAGATTTGGTAGACTGGGGTTGTTTTCCTTTGATCAGAGGAGCCTCAGGGTGACCTATTTGCGATGGACAAAATGTGAGGGGCCGAGACAGGAAAGACTTGTTTCCCCTCGCTGAGGGGTCAGTTGCCAGAAGGCACAGGTGGAAGGTGGTTGGTAGAAGGGTTAGAGGGTTCATGAGGAAAACGTATTCACCCAGAGGATGGTGGGCGTCTGGTATTCACTACCTAAGTTGGTGGCAGAGGCCGAAATGTTCAATATATTTAAAAGGTACCTGGATCTGCATCTGAAGTGCTAGAACCTGCAAGGCTACGGACCAGGGGCTGGAAAGTGGGATTAAAATGAGCGGCTAATTATTTTTCTCTTCTTTGGTCAGTGCAGACACGATGGTCCACATGGCCTCTTTCTGCACCGTAACTCTTCCATGGTTCTATATGTTGGCACTCTCTCTATTATCTCCTATAATGGAGTTTTCTAGAACTGTACATGGCATTCCAAGTGTGGTCTAACTTCGGTTCAAGCGGTGTCGTCTCGCAATTTTTCCACTCAATCCCTCTCGCGCATCTGGGGCGAAATTCTCCGACCCCACGGCCCGATGGGCCGCCGAAAATCCCGCCCCCCGCCACTTCCCGGGTGGCGGAGAATTTCTGCCACGGTGGGGGCGGGATTTTGGCACCCCGTGAATCGCGCCACGTCGAGCGGCGAGCCCCCTGCGGCGATTCTCCGGCTCGCATGGGCCGAAGTCCCGCCGCTGGGAGGCCTCACCCGCCGCTGAGGTTTGAACCACTTCTGGTGGCGGCGGGATCGTCGGTGCGAGCGGGCCCCCGAGGTCCTGGGGGGCGCGGGGCGATCGGACCCCGGGGGAGCCCCTACGGTGGCCAGGCCCGCGATCGGGGCCCACCGATCAGCGGGCGGGCCAGTGCCGTGGGGGCACTCTTTCTCTTCCGCCGCCGCCACGGCCTACACCATGGCGGAGGCGGAGGAGAATCCCCCAGCGCACATGCGCCGGTCCGCTGACGTCACCACCGGCGCATGCACGAACCAGCGAAGGCCTTTTGGCCAGCCCCCAGCGGCGGGCGTCAAAGGCCGTTGGTGTCGGTTTTGGCGCCAGTCGGCGTGGTGCCAACCGCTCCGGCGCGGGCCTAGCCCCCAAAGGTGCGGAGAATTCCGCACCTTTGGGGACGCCACTCCGCTACGCCGGGACCCCCCGCCCCGCCGGTGAGTGACTTGATGGGGAACCTCCACATGGTGGTGTTCCCAGGTATCTGCTGTCCTTGTCTTTCTATATGGTTGTGATCGTGGGTTTGGAAGGTGCTGCCTAACGAGCCTCAGTGAGTTCCTGCAGTGCATCTTGTAGATGGTACACACTACTGCTACCATCCATCGGTAGTGGATGTTTGTGGAAGGGGTGCCAATCAAGTGGGCTGCTTTGTCCTGGATGGTGTTGAGTTTCTTGAGTGGTATTGGAGCTGCACTCATCCAGGCAACTGGGGGTATCCCATTACACTCCTGACTTGGGCCTTGTAGGTGGTGGACAGAAGGTGAGTTACTCGCCGCAGGATTCCTAACCCCTCACCTACTTTTGTAGCCAGAGTATTTAGATGGCTGAAGCTTCAGTTTCTGGTCGATGGTAACCCTCAGGATGTTGATAGTGAGGGATTCAGTGATGCAATACCATTGAATGTCAAGGGGCGATTGTTTCATTCTCACTTATTGGGGGTGGTCATTGGCTGGCACTTGTATGGCTTGAATGTTTCTTGCCACTCAATAGAATCAAAGAATCCTGACAGTGCAGAAGGAGGCCATTCGGCTCATTGGGTGTGCACTAACCCTCCGAAAGAGCACTCTAGAAGGTCCACTTCCCCGCCCTGTCCCCATAATCGTAACATATACATTCTTGGACACGAAGGGGCAATTTAACATGATCAATCTATCTAACCTGCACAAAACAGCGAGTTGTTTGTGATATACATAAATGATCTGGAGGAAGGTATAGATGGTCTGATTAGCAAGTTTGCAGATGACACTAAGATTGGTGGAATAGCAGATAGTGAAGGGGACTGTCAGGGAATACAGCAGAATATAGATAGATTGGGGAGTTGGGCGGAGAAATGGCAGATGGAGTTCAATCCGGGCAAATGCAAGGTGATGCATTTTGGAAGATCCAATTCAAAAGCGAACTATATGGTAAATGAAAAAGCCCTGGGGAAAATTGATGTACAGAGAGATCTGGGTGTTCAGGCCCATTGTACCCTGAAGGTGGCTGTGCAGGTTGATAGTGTGGTCAAGAAGGCATGCGGCATGCTTTCCTTCATCGGAAGGGGTATTGAGTACAAGAGTTGGCAGGTCATGTTACAGTTGTATCAGACTTTGGTTAGGCCACATTTGGAATACTGCGTACAGTTCTGATCACCACATTACCAGAAGGATGTGGATGCTTTGGAGAGGGTGCAGAGGAGGTTCACCAGGATGTTGCCTGGTATGGAGGGCGCTGGCTATGTAGTGAGGTTGAGTAGTTTAGGATTATTTTCATTAGAAAGACGGAGGTTGAGGGGGCACCTCATTGAGGTCTACAAAATCATGAGAGGTATAGACGGTGGATAGCAAGAAGCTTTTTCCCCAGAGTGGGGGAATCAATTACTAGGGGTCACGAGTTCAAGGTGAGAGGGGAAAAGCTTCAGGGAGATATACGTGGAAAGTTCTTTACGCAGAGGGTGGTGGGTGCCTGGAATGCATTGTCAGCGGAGGTGGTAGAGGCGGGCACGATAGCATCATTTAAGATGTATCTAGACAGATACATGAATGGGCAGGGAGCAGAGGGATACAGATCCTTAGAAAATAGGTGACAGTTTAGATAGAGGATCTGGATCAGCGCAGGCTTGGAGGGCCGAAGGGCCTGTTCCTGTGCTGTAATTTTTCTTTGTTCTTTTGTTCTTTGTAACTGTGGGAGGAAACCTGTGCAGACACAGGGAGAGCATACAAACTTCACACAGACATTCACCCAAGACCCGAGTAGAGCACGAGTCCCTTGCGCTGTGAGGCAGTAGTGCACTGTCACCATGCTGCCCTTGTCAGTCCAATTCTAGATATTGCCCAGGTTTGCTGCATTTGCACATGGACTGCTTCAGTGTCTGAGGAGTCACGAATGGTGCTCGACCTGATCAAGGTGTACAGAATTATGAGGGACTGGACAGAGTGGATAGGGAACAACTGTTCCCTTACTTGAAGGGGTCGATTATTAGGGGACTCAAAGTGAGAGGTGGGAGGTTCAGGGGGGGATTTGAGGAAAAATGTTTTTACCCAGAGGGTGGTGACGGTCTGGAACGCACTGCCTGGGAGGGTGGTAGAGGCGGGTTGCCTCACATCCTTTAAAAAAATTACCTGGATGAGCACTTGGCACATCAGCATTTAAGGCAATGGGCCAAGTGTTGGCAAATGGGATTAGGATTGGCAGTTCAAGTGCCTTTCATGCGTCAGTGCAGACTGGATGGGCCGAAGGGTCTTTTCTGCACTATAGTTTTCTGTAATTCTGAGAACATTGTGCGAACATCCCCACATCTGACTTTATGTTGGAAGGAAGGTCATTGATGAAGCAGCTGAAGATGGTTGAGCCTGGGACACTACCCTGTGGAACTCGTGAAGTGATGTCCTGTGATTGATGTTGCTCGTTCTGGGTGAGTGTGCTTAGGGCAGCACGGTAGCCTTGTGGATAGCACAATTGCTTCACAGCTCCAGGGTCCCAGGTTCGATACCGGCTTGGGTCACTGTCTGTGTGGAGTCTGCACATCCTCCCTGTGTGTGCGTGGGTTTCCTCCGGGTGCTCCGGTTTCCTCCCACAGTCCAAAGATGTGCAGGTTAGGTGGATTGGCCATGATAAATTGCCCTTAGTGTCCAAAATTGCCCTTAGTGTTGGGTGGGGTTACTAGGTTATGGGGATAAGGTGGAGGTGTGGACCTTGGGTGGGGTGCTCTTTCCAAGAGCCAGTGCAGACTCGATGGGCCGAATGGCCTCCTTCTGCACTGTAAATTCTATGAATGAACACTCAATTTGGCTCAGTTTCATAAGAACATAAGAACTAGGAGCAGGAGTAGGCCATCTGGCCCCTCGAGCCTGCTCCGCCATTCAATTAGATCATGGCTGATCTTTTGTGGACTCAGCTCCACTTTCCGGCCCGAACACCATAACCCTTAATCCCTTTATTCTTCAAAAACTATCTATCTTTACCTTAAAACATGTAATGAAGGAGCCTCAACTGCTTCACTGGGCAAGGAATTCCATAGATTCACAACCCTTTGGGTGAAGAAGTTCCTCCTAACTCAGTCCTAAATCTACTTCCCCTATTTTGAGGCTATGCCCCTAGTTCTTCTGTCACCCGCCAGTGGAAACAACCTGCCCGCATCTATCCTATCCATATCCTTCATAATTTTAAATGTTTCTATAAGATCCCCCCTCATCCTTCTAAATTCCAACGAGTACAGTCCCAGTCTAGTCAAACTCTCCTCATAATCCAACCACTTCAACTCTGGGATTAACCTAGTGAATCTCCTCCGCACACCCTCCAGCGACAGTACGTCCTTTCTCAAGTAAGGAGACACAAACTGAACACAATAGTCCAGGTGTGGCCGCACTAACACCTTATACAATTGCAACATAACCTCCCTAGTCTTAAACTCCATCCCTCTAGCAATGAAGGACAAAATTCCATTTGCCTTCTTAATCACCTGTTGCACTTGTAAACCAACCTTCTGTGACTCATGCACTAGTACAACCCAAGTCTCTCTGAACAGCGGCATGCTTTAATATTTTATCGTTTAAATAATAATCCCGTTTGCTGTTATTCCTACCAAAATGGATAACCTCACATTTGTCAACATTGTATTCCATCTGCCAGACCCTAGCCCATTCACTTAACCTATCCAAATCCCTCTGCAGACGTCCAGTATCCTCTGCACTTTTCACTTTACCACTCATCTTAGTGTCCATCTGCAAACTTGGACACATTGCCCTTGGTCCCCAACTCCAAATCATCAATGTAAATTGTGAACAATTGTGGGCCCAACACGGATCCCTGAGGGACACCACTAGCTACTGATTGCCAACCAGAGAAACACCCATTTATCCCAACTCTTTGCTTTCTATTAATTAACCAATCCTCTATCCATGCTACTACTTTACCCTTAATGCCATGCATCTTTATCTTATGCAGCAACCTTTTGTGTGGCACCTTGTCAAAGGCTTTCTGGAAATCCAGATATACCACATCCATCGGCTCCCCGTTATCTACTGCACTGGTAATGTCCTCAAAAAATTCCACTAAATTAGTTAGGCACGACCTGCCTTTTACGAACCCGTGCTGCGTCTGCCCAATGGGACAATTTCTATCCAGATGCCTCGCAATTTCTTCCTTGATGATAGATTCCAGCATCTTCCCTATTACCGAAGTTAAACTCACTGGCCTATAATTTCCTGCTTTCTGCCTATCTCCTTTTTTAAACAGTGGCGTCACGTTTGCTAATTTCCAATCCACCGGGACCACCCCAGAGTCTAGTGAATTTCGGTAAATTATCACTAGTGCATCTGCAATTTCCCTAGCCATCTCTTTTAGCACTCTGGGATGCATTCCATCAGGGCCAGGAGACTTGTCTACCTTTAGCCCCATTAGCTTGCCCATCACTCCCTCCTTAGTGATAACAATCCTCTCAAGGTCCTCACCTGTCATAGCCTCATTTCTATCAGTCGCTGGCATGTTATTTGTGTCTTCCACTGTGAAGACCGACCCAAAAAACCTGTTCAGTTCCTCAGCCATTTCCTCATTTCCCATTATTAAAACTCCCTTCTCATCCTCTAAAGGACCAATATTTACCTTAGCCACTCTTTTTTGTCTTATATATTTGTAAAAACTTTTACTGTCTGTTTTTATATTCTGAGCAAGTTTACTCTCATACTCTATCTTACTCTTCTTTATAGCTTTTTTAGTAGCTTTCTGTTGCCCCCTAAAGATTTCCCAGTCCTCTAATCTCCCAGCAATCTTTGCCACTTTATATGCTTTTTCCTTCAATTTGATACTCTCCCTTATTTCCTTAGATATCCACGGTCGATTTTCCCTCTTTCTTCCGTCCTTCCTTTTTGTTGGTATAAACCTTTGCTGAGCACTGTGAAAATCGCTTGGAAGGTTCTCCACTGTTCCTCAACTGTTCCACCATAAAGTCTTAGCTCCCAGTCTACCTTAGCTAGTTCTTCTCTCATCCCCTTGTAATCTCCTTTGTTTAAACACAAAACACTAGTATTTGATTTTACTTTCTCACCCTCCATCTGTATTTTAAATTCCACCATATTGTGATCGCTCCTTCCGAGAGGATCCCTAACTATGAGATCATGAATCAATCCTGTCTCATTACACAGGACAAGATCTAGGACCGCTTGTTCCCTCGTAGGTTCCATTACATACTGTTCTAGGAAAACTATCGCGGATACATTCTATAAACTCCTCCTCACGGTGCCTTGACCCTCCTGGTTAAACCAATCGACATGTAGATTAAAATCCGTTACTTAGCTTTGGAGTCGCCAGGTATAGTTAAGATACCGCCACAAGTTTCAAGGTCAAGTTCAAAGCAATAAACCCATACACCAATTAGTAAGTTCAAACAAGACATGTTTATTATATTACAGTAATCTACTAATCATGCATATAAAACTATAAGACTAGACTAATCCTACCACTAATAGGCCAAATACGTATCTGGATAAGGGGACTGCCGGATCAGGGAACAACGGCCTCTAGCTTCATCCTGGGTCCGCAGGCTTTCATTAGTTATGGACTAAAGGGGGTCAGGAGTGCCTATACTCGTAGCGTGCGTTGTGACTTACTTGTTGGCGGCTGCTGTCCAGACCCCTCCTCCTCAAGGTTCTTCTGCTGCAACGGTGTTCTGCTGGGAGGGCTGGCTGGTCAAGGAGAGGCTGGCAGAGAGAGAGAGCTGGGGTCGCGATCTCTGTCTTATACCTCTCAGGGTCTGGGCGGACCCTCTATTCACTCGCAATCGATTGGGTCTCTTCCCAATCGATTGATTTGAATTCCCCAATAGCGGGGCAATTCCTCGATCACTGGGGCGGTTCTTGGGACTTATTGTTTTGGACTTCTTTGGCGCCGAAAAGTCTGGCCTTCCATTTAATGTATCGATTTGTGTTTAACTTGTTTCCATTGTATCTGGGGATCGCCCGGTATCGCCTCATTAGTATGCTAACTGTTTTCTTTTCATAGTGCTGTCTGGTTTCTGCAACAGTCAGAACTGGTTTCTGCAGTAGTCTGAATATACAAGCGCTTTGCAAGCTGCTTGCTTTTACAACATGTCCAATTTCCCTGCATCCCTTGCAATCTTCCATTTTGTGTTGGGCAGTGGTCACCCCAGGTGGCTACATTGAGATGACTGACCTCCAACTAGCCCAACCATCTTCCTTTGTGCTAGATATGACTCCAACCAGCAGAGCCAAAAGGAGACTCCCTACCTAGACTGGCACTTCAGTGTAGTAATGAGGGAGTGCGGCACTTTCAGATAAGATATTAAACCGAGGCTGCTTCTGCCACCGAGGGTGAATGGAAAAGCTTCTATGGCCATATTTCGCAGACGAACAGAAGGGGTGGGGGTTCTCCTTGAACAATATTTATCCCTCCACCAACATCCTTTACTTTTTTTAAACGGCTGTTTTGTGGCTCTTTCTGTGCGCAAATTGGCTGATGTGTTTTTAAAACTTTATTCAAGGAATGTAGGCGTCACTGGCATGGCCAGCATTTGTTGCCCACCCCTAATTGCCCTTGAACTGTGAGGGGCTTGTTGAGCAGCGTGGCTGCAGGCCTGAAATCACACGTAGGCCAGACCGAGTAAGAGGTGGCAGATTTCCCTCCCAAAAGAACATCAGTGAACCAGATGTTTTTTTAATGACAATCAATGATTGTTGAAACTACTGAAACTAGCTTTCAGTTCCAAATTTATTCACAGGATTTAAATTCCTCCTGTGAACCAAGAGCCTGGGCCTCTGGTTTACTAGTCTGGGTAAAGGTAACGTCACTATTGTCCCAGGTGACCATAGGTTGCTTTCCCCTTTGAGGGGCGAGCTGATTGGTGGGAATTTAACCTTTTAAAAAAAAAATTTAGAGTACCCAATTCGTTTTTTCCAATTAAGGGGCAATTATGTGGCCAATCCACCTACCCTGCACATCTTCGGGATGTGGGGGCGAAACCCACGCAAACACGGGGAGAATGTGCAAACTCCACACGGGCAGTGACCCAGAGCCGGGATCGAACCTGGGACCTCGGCGCTGTGCGGCAGCAATGCTATTCTCTCCGCCACCATGCTGCCTGGTGGGGATTTAACCTGAGGATCGCCACACCTCAAGCAAGGGGGCAAGGTTGAGAAGACGGGACTTTCATGAATAACCTCAGCCGGTACGGGAATTGAACCTGCGCTGCTGGCCTCGCTCTGCATCACGAGCCAGCTGTCTCGCCAAGTGAGCTAAACCCTTTTACGGATTGCCAGTCTAGCAACATTACCACCACGCCACCATCTCCCCATTGCTAAATTACAACAGTGACTTTTAGAAAAAGGTACTTCATTGCCTGTAGATGCAGCAGCTGTTCATGTTGTTTGTAGTGTTGGGACGATCACCTCTGGGCTGTGTGTAATAGCAGCTAGGTTCAGTCGTAGTTCCTACAGCAGTCACGGTACAGAGGCCATTGTGCTCAACTCCTCCTCTGAGTTAATGTGTAAAGGAGTTGGACTTTCAATCCTGCACCTGCTGACCAGGACACGAAGATCTACCAATTGCAAACTGATCAGTCATCTTTTGCCTGGATGAGTCAGACTGCACCTAAAAAAGATTGTAAGAAAGCCTACTGCAAGTTTATATCTCCAAAAAATAGTAGAACAGCTGGGTGAGTGCAGTTATTTTTCTATTATGTGTTCTATAATAACAAGGATCAGAAAAGAAGGACCTTAGTTAATATTAGTTTTTTAAAAATAAATTTAGAGTACCCAATTCATTTTTTTTCAATTAAGAGGCAATTTAGCGTGGCCAATCCACCTAGCCTGCACATCTTTGGGTTGTGGGGACGAAACCCACGCAGACAAGGGAAGAATGTGCAAACTCCACACGGACAGTGACCCAGAGCCGGGATCGAACCTGGGACCTCGGCGCCGTGAGGCAGCAGGGCTAACCCACTGTGCCTCCGTGCTGCCCCTAGTTAATATTAGTTAATACTAGTTGATGACGGTTAATATTATTTTATATGAAGGGATTAATTTAAGTTAAAGTGGTATGACATGAGGGGCAGCACGGTAGCACAGTGGTTATCACAGTTGCTTCACAGCTCCAGGGTCCCAGGTTCGATTCCCAGCTTGGGTCACTGTCTGTGAGGAATCTGCACGTTCTCCCTGTGTCTGCATGGGTTTCCTCTGGGTACTCCGGTTTCCTCCCGCTGTCCAAAGATGTGCAGGTTAGGTGGATTGGCAATGCTAAATTGGCCTTAGTGTCCAAAAATGGTTAGGTGGGGTTACGGGGATAGGGTGGAAGTATGGGGATAGGGTAGAGGTATGCGCTTAGGTAGGGTGCTCTTTCCAAGGGCTGGTGCAGACTCGATGGGCCGAATGACCTCCTTCTGCACTGTAAATTCTTTGAAGCTCTGGTTTGCTCTTTTTGTTCCATGTGGGAGACCAGGAACTTTTTCAGTTCCCAGGACCAGCATCTGTGTGGGAAGTGTCTCCAGCTGCAGCTCCTGGAAGTCCAAGTTTCGGAGCTGCAGCGGCGCCTGGGGACACTCTGGTGCATCCTCCAGGCGGAGAATATCGTGGGTAGCACGTAAAGCGAGGCGGTCACACCGCAGGCTCAGACTCGACAGGCAGGAAAGGAAGGACCACCAGACAGCGCAAGAGGGTTAGGCAGGCAGTGCAGGAATCTCCTGCGCTATTCCCCTCTAAAACAAATATACCTTTTGGATACTGGTCACTCAGGGGATAGCAGCAGCAATCAAGTCTGTGCCACTACAGTTGGCTTTGCTGGACGGCAGGGGAGGAAAAGGACAAAGTGATCTGCAGTGGTGGGGGATCCAACAGTGAGGAGAACTGACAGGCGTTTCTGTGGCCGCGAGAACGACTTCAGAATGGTATGCTGCCTCCATGGTGCCAGGGTCAAGGATGTCATGGGGAGGCTACATGGCATTCTGAAAGGGGAGGGTGAGCAGCCAGAGGTCATAGTACATGTTGGTACACATGACGCAGATAGAAAGAGGAATGAGGCCCTGCATAGTATATTTAGCGAGTTAGGCAGAAGGTTAAAAAAAAGGACTTCTAATGTTGTGATATCAGGATTACGTCCTGTGCCACGGGCGAGTGAGTATAGAAATAGAAGGTTAGGTCAGATAAATGTTGGGCAGCACGGTGGCACAGTGGTTAGCATTGCTGCCTACGGCGCTGAGGACCTGGGTTCGAATCCCGGCCCTGGGTCACTGTCCGTTTGGAGTTTGCACATTCTCCCCATGCCTGCGTGGGTTTCACCCCCACAACCCAAAGATGTGCAGGGCAGGTGGATTGGCTATGCTAAATTGCCCCTTAATTGGAAAAAATAATTGGGTACTCTAAATTTATTTTTAAAAAAAGGTCAGATAAATGTGTTGCTCGAGAGATGGTGCAGGAGGGAGGGCTCTAGATACTTGGATCATTGGGATCGCTTCTGGGGTAGATGGGACCTGTACAAACAGGATAGATTGCACCAGAATTGGAGGGGGATAAATATCCTCGCAGGGAGGTTTGTTCATGCTACTGGGCATGGTTTAAACTAACCTGGAAGGGGGGTGGGACCTAATGTACGGTGCAGTGGGTGAGAAAATTGAGTCAAATATAGAGGATAAATTAGGAACGTCCAGTGGGCAGACCAGACAGGGGTATGAGAAGGCAAATGGGAGGACTGGTAGCTAAACTGCATTTATTTCAATGCAAGGAGCCTGACGGGTAAGACTGATGGACTCAGTGTTGACCAGCAAATGGAATTAGGACATCGGCGCAGGCTGGGAGGGCCGTAGGGCCTGTTCCTGTGCTGTAATTTTCTTTGTTCTTTGTTCTATTATTGCAATCGTAGAAACTTGGTTGAAAGAAGGGAAGGACTGGAAGCTGAACGTCCCAGGGTATAGAAGTTTCACGCATGTTAGAGGGGGAGGCAAAAGAGGAGGAGGAATTGAAGTATTGATTAGAGGGAACATCACGGCAGTACTCACGGATGATATCTCAGTAGGTTCCTTAAATTGAGCCATATGGGTAGAACTTAGTAACATAAAGGGGCGATCATATTGATGGGTGTGTACTATAGGTCCCCAATAGAAGGGCAGATATATTGGCAAACCTCTTGAGAATTATAAGAAAATTTAGATAATAATAGTAGGGAATTTCAACTTCCTCAAATATTAACTGGGATAGTCAAAGTGTGAAATGCTTAGAGGACGCTTGTCTTACAAACTTGATTGAATGTTTTGAGGAGGTGACTAGGTGTTTAGATGAGAGCAGTACGGTTGATGTAGTGTACATGGACTTTAGTAAGGTTTTTGACAAGGTTCCACATGGGAGGCTGCTGAGAGCCCATTGGATCCAGGGCAATTTAGCAAACTGGATCCAAAACTGGCTTTGTGGTAGGAGGTAGAGGGTGATGGTTGAAGGTTGTTTTTCTTTTTTAAAAAATAAATTTAGAGTACCCAATTCATTTTTTCCAATTAAGGGGCAATTTTAGCGTGAGGGCAGCACGGTGGTGGCGCAGTGGTTAGCACTGCCGCCTCACCGTGCCGAGGTCCCAGGTTCGATCCCAGCTCTGGGTCACTGTGTGGAGTTTGCACATTCTCCCCGTGTTTGCATGGGTTTCGCCCCCACAACCGAAAGATGTGCAGGATAGGTGGATTGGCCACGCTAAATTGCCCCTTAATTGGAAAAAATGAATTGGGTATTCTAAATTTATAAAAACAAAAACAATAAATAAATATAAATAAAAATTTTAGCGTGGCCAATCCACCTAGCCTGCAAACCTTTGGATTGTGGGGGCGAAACCCACGCAGACACGGGGAGAATGTGCAAACTCCACACGGACAGTGACCCAGAGCCGGGATCGAACCTGGGACCTCGGCGCCGTGAGGCAGCAGTGCTAACCACTGTGCCACCGTGTTGCCTGAAGGTTGTTTTTCTAACTGAAAGCCTGTGTCTAGTGGTATTCCGCAGGGATCGGTGCTGGGTGCCTTGTTGTTTGTAGTACACATGAATGATCTGGATGTGAATGTAGGAGGTACGATAAGTAAGTTCGCAGATAGCATGAACATTGGTGGTGTGGTAAATAGTGAGGAGCAAGGCTTTAGATTACAGGACAATATAAGCGGGCTGGTTAGATGGGCAGAAGAGTGGCAAATGGAATTTAACAATGTAAAGTGTGAGGTAATGCATTTTGGGAGGACTATCAAGACAAGCTAATATACAATGAACGGTCAGACCCTAGGAAGTACAGAGGATCAAGGGAACCTTGGTGTACAGGTTCACAGATCTCTGAAGACAGCAGGACAGGTAGATAAGGAGGTTAAGAAAGCCTATGGGGTTCTTGCCTTTATTGACCGAGGCATTGATAATAAGTGCAGGGAGGTTATGCTGGAGACGTATAAAACACTGGTTAGGCCCCAGCTGGAATACTGTGTGCAGTTCTAGTCACCAGATTATAGAAAGGAAGTGATTGCACTGGAGAGGAGATTGACCAGGATGTTGCCTGGGCTGGAACGTTTCAGCTATGAAGAGAGGCTGGTTTGGCTGGGTTTGTTCTCCTTCGAGCAGAGAAGGCTGAGGGGGGACCTGATTGAGATGGATGAAATTATGAAGGACATGGATAGAGTGGATAGAAAAGTACTTGTCCCCTTGGTGGGTGGGTCAATTACCAGGGGCCACAGATTTAAGCTAATGGGAGGAAGGTTTAAAGGAGCTGTGAGGAAAACCTTTTTCACCCAGAGGGTGGTGGGAATCTAGAAATCACTGCCTGAAAGGGTGGTAGAGGTGGGAACTCTCGCATCATTTAAGAAGTATTTAGATGAGCACTTGAAATATCACAGCATACAAGGACAAGGCTACAGACAAGTGCTGGAAAATGGGATTAGAATAGGTAGGTGCCTGATGGTCGGTGTGGACAGAATGGGCCGAAGGGCCTCTTTCCGAGCTGTAAAACGCTATGACTATCTGACCTGGGCAATGTACTGCACTGAGTCGGCAGCAGATAGAGTCTGTGTACTATTCCCAGGGCTAATCCTGTTTTTTGTATTTGTTGCTGACGATCTGGTGATTGTGTAAAAGGGTGCAACTCTCCAAGGCCATGTACTTGTGGCTTTTGACCACCCTTACACAATGCCCATCAGTCGCTGGAATCCGCGGCAGGGAACCAAGGTAACTATCTCCTTGTGTTGTTTGCACGTAGGAAATGAATCATTCAGCCCCTTGGGGGTCTTCCCCCCCCTCCCCATCCCCCTGTCCGAGCCGCACCCTGGTACTGTGTTTTGATAAGCAAGATATGTGTTCCCCAGGCCTTTCTGCCAGCTGTGGCGTGGGGGCAATCTGGAGAAGGTGGCTGCTTTCTTCACTCCCTCGCTGTGCATGGGACAGGCGCAGGGGAGAGCATGGCTGGAGGGAGGCAAGACTTCCGAATCCTCAGGCTTGGGCTGACCACACCCTCCCACCTCGCCCTAGCATGTTTCACTGGAATGCCACCAGGGTTACATCGCAAGGACGGGTTGCATACTCTGTGATTATATTCTCTTTGATGTGGTAAATTATATATGATGTAATTAAGCTGTTTAAGATAATTAAAGCGTTTGATAGGGCGGATAGAGAGAAACTATTCTTTCCTGAGATAGTCCAGGACGAGGATGGAGAAGAGAAGTTAAGAGGAGGCAGGAGACTTGACCGAAGTATTCAAGATCATGATGGGCCTGGGCAGCCTACATCAGGCCTGGACAGCGTAGATGGGGAGAAGCTGTTCCCGTGCACAAAGGGACCTAGAACGTGAGGGCACAGGTTGAAAGTATTTGGTAAAAGGAGCAGAGGTGATCGGAAGAAACATTAAAAAAAAAACACAGTAAGTGGTTTGGGTCTGGAATGCATTGCCTGAGAATGTGGAGGAGGCCGGTTCAATCGAAGCATTCAAAGGGGAATGTGAAAAGGAAGGCTGTATGGGAAGAAGGCGGGGAAATGGCCGTAAGTGAATTGCACATTGGGAGAGCCAGTGCAGACAGGGTGGACTGAACGTCGTCCTCCTGCGCTGTAACAGTTCTGTGGTTCTGTCATTAGAAAGCATTCCAGATCCAAGTTGGGTGAATTGAGTTAAGATGTGGATTAGACACAAATGACAGAACAGGCTCGAGAGGCTGAATGGCCTTCTGCTACTCCAAGGATTTCCTCAGAAACATCTGGTCACATACTGGCCCTGCTCTGTTATATTACAAAGGATTTGTACAATGACCACAATGTATCAGAGCAATTAAGCACATATGGTTGCCATTTGGTCCCTTATGTTCTCGGCAGCTCATGCACTGGAGCAATTAATAGCTTTTTTTTACCGCTCTCAGAATGATTATCTCCGAGACAATTGTGCCATTTAAAGAGGAATTCAATAAACTTTATTTCAAATGCAATGACCGACTTTTGAGCTCGACAGTCACCTGTAATGTATTCCACACCTATTTAACCTTTTCCAGTTCCTCCGACCTTCTTTCCCCTCTTTCTGTCTTATACCTTGTTGCTGATTTCCCAAAGCAGGAATAGATACCAGTCAGCCTCTACTGCCTCACCCGCTGTCCCCACCTTCATATGTGGGCTTTAAATCGTGGGTAGGAGGGGTAACATGGTGGCGCAAAGGTTCGCATTGCTGCCTCACGGCGCCGAGGTCCCAGGTTCGATCCTGCCTCTGGGTCACTGCCCATGTGGAGTTTGCACATTCTCCCCGTGTTTGCGTGGGTTTCGCTCCCACAACCTATTTCCATAGCCTTCCATGGCCTTGTTCCCCTCTCCCCGCTATCTCCGTCAATGTGGTTGACTAGCAACTGCCTACTGAAGTGATCTGGCAAGCCATTGAACCAAATCGCTACAGAAAGGTCAAAAATAAATAAAGCCCTCCCCGTGTTTGCGTGGGTTTCGCCCCCACAACCCAAAGATGTGCAGCCGAGGTGGATTGGCCATGCTAAATTACCCCTTAATTGGAAAAATGAATTGTGCACTCTAAAATTTGCATAAAAAAAGAAAATTGTGGGTAGGGACAGTTGTACAAGCCCGATCCTGCCCTGGCCCAATGCCACCCACCTCCCAATGTGGGCCACTGGATTGCTGGTCAGGCCAAGCCTCTTTAGGCAGCAGCTTCCAAACCCGCGACCACTACCATCTAGAAGGACAAGAGCAGCAGGTACCTGGGAACACCACCACCTGCGAAATTCCCCTCCAAGTCACTCACTGTTCTGATTTTGAAATATATCAGCATCCCTTCACTGTGGTTGTGTCAAAATCCTGGAACTCCCTCCCTAACAGCTCTGTGGTTATGCCTGCACAGGGGCAGCAGTGGTTCAGGAAGGCAGCTCACCACCACCTTCTCAAGGGCAGCTCGGGATGGGTAATAAATGCGGGCCTACCCGTGAATGAATTGTTTAAAAAAAAATACAAATCTGGGATCTGTTGACTTGCACCCACTATGGATTTACTGATTTAGCTATTGGACATTACAACCACTCGTGTTTAAATCGAAAGTTGCCTCACCCATCCCCATCTCTGCGGCCCCTATAACCCTCCAAAAACATTGTGCTACTCCAGTCCTGGCTTCTAGCAAGGATAATTCAGGGAACTACAGGCCGATGAGCCTTACGTCAATGGTAGGGAAATTACTGGAGAGATTCTTCAAGACAGGATCTACTCCCATTTGGAAACAAGGGGCCATATTAGCGAGAGGCAGCACGGTTTTTGTGAAGGGGAGGTCGTGTCTCACTAACTTGATAGAGTTTTTCGAAGAGGTCACAAAGATGACTGATGCAGGTAGGGCAATGGACTTCAGTAAGGCCTTTGACAAGGTCCCTCATTATTTTTATTAAAAATAATTTTTATTCAAGTTTTCTAATAACAATAACAAATTTTTCCCGCAAATTAAAACATACATATCGTGCTCCCACACCGAAGCTAGAGCAGAACTCACCCCCCCCCCCCCAAATAAATAGTAACAAATAGCAAATGGTTATACAAAAAAGAACAGAAAAAAAAAGAACAGAACGAACCCACCGCTGCAAAATCGAACCTCCCGACCATCCCCAATCTCTCTCTCTCTCTCTCTCTCTCTCTCTCTCTCTCTCTCTCTCTCTCTCTCTTCCCCCCCCCCCCCCCCCCCCCCCCCCTCTCCAGGTTGCTGCAGAGACTGATCTCTCTCTACCCCTTCGCCAGGAAATCGAGAAAGGGCTGCCACCGCCGAAAGAACCCCCGTACCGACCCAAAACCCCTCCAGGGCCGGACATGCCCAAAACATGGGTGTGGTTTGCTGGGCCGCCCAAGCACCTTCCACACGTGTCCTCCCCTCCGAAAAACCGGCTCATCCTAGCCCCTGTCATATGAGCCCTGTGCAGCACCTTCAGCTGGATTAGGCTGAGCCGTGCGCAAGAGGAGGAAGAATTCACCCTTTCCAGGGCGTCCGACCACATCCCATCCTCAATCTCTTCCCCGAGCTCTTACTCCCATTTCACTTTGAGCTCATCTACTGAGGCCTCCTCTTCCTCCTGCATCAGCTGGTAGATAGCTGAGATCTTCCCTTCCCCATCCCACGTCCCCGAAAGCACCCTATCCTGCACCCCCCTCGGCGGCAGCCGCGGGAACTCCGCCTCCTGCTTCTTAACAAAGTCCCTGACCTGCAAGTACCTAAAGGCGTTTCCAGGGGGGAGGTTCCACTTCCCCACCAGCTACTCCAGAGTCGCGAACTTTCCATCCAGGAAGAGGTCCCCAAACTGTCTGATGCCCGCCCTGTGCCAGCTCACACATCGCCCATCCATTCTCCTGGCGCAAAACGATGATTGCCTCGTATCGGGGCCCAAACTGAGGCCTTCACTTCCCCCCTATGCCGCCTCCACTGTCCCCATATTTTAAGGGACACAACCATCACCGGACTCGAAGAGTACTTTGTCGGTGGGAGCGCGAGTGGGTCCGTCACCAAAGCCTCCAGACTCGTGCCTGCACAGGACGCCGCCTCCACTCTTTTCCATGCGTCACCCTCCCCTTCCGTCACCCACCTACGAATCATCGCCACGTTCGCTGCCCAATAATATCCACATAGGTTGGGCAGCGCCAGGCCCCCGACCTCCCTTCTTCGCTCCAAAAATGCCCTCCTTACTCTCGGGGCCGTCCCTGCCCACACAAACCCCAAAATCGACTTGTTGACCCTTCTGAAGAAAGCCTTCGTGATCAGCATGGGGAGGCACTGGAAAAGGAACAAAAACCTCGGGAGCACCGTCATTTTAACCGACTGGACCCTGCCCGCCAGCGAGAGCGGCAGCGCATCCCACCTTCTGAACTCCTCCACCAGCCTCGAAAAATTGAGCCTATTAATAGCCCCCCAGGTCCTAGTCACGTGGACCCCCAGATACCTGAAACTCTTCTCAGCCCTCTTCAATGGGAGTTCCCCTATCTCTCTCTCCCAACCCCCCGGGTGCAGTTAAACAATTCACTCTTCCCCACATTGAGCTTATATCCTGAAAAGTCCCCAAACTCCTCGAGTATCTTCAGCACCTCTGGCAGCCCCTCAACCGGGTCCGCGACATTCAACAGCAGATCATCCGCATATAGTGACAGCCGGTGCTCCTCCCTCCCAATCCCCGCACAATCACCCTCCAACTCTTCGAGTCCCTCAGTGCCATAGCCAGGGGCTCAATTGCTAACGCGAAAAGCAGGGGAGACAGGGGGCACCCCTGCCTTGTCCCTCTGGAGAGCCAAAAGTCTTCCGACCGCCTCCCGTTCGTCACCACACTCGCCACCGGGGAGCTGTACAGTAGCCTCACCCAGCTGATGAACCCTTTGCCAAATCCAAACCTCCGCAACACCTCCCACTGGTAGCTCCACTCCACCCTATCAAAAGCTTTCTCCGCATCCATAGACGCCACTATTTCTGACTCCCCAGCCACCGGTGCCATCATCATGACATTCAGGAGCCTCCGCACGTTGGCGTTCCATTGTATCCCCTTTACAAATCCCGTTTGATCCTCATGAATCACCGTCGGGGCTACATCCTCCACCCTCCTGGACAGTACCTTTGCCAACAACTTGACATCTACGTTGAGGAGCGAGATCGGCCGATAGGAACCGCACTGAAGGGGGTCCTTGTCCAGCTTCAGGAGCAAAGAAATAATTGCCCTGGACATCGTCGGGGGCAGAGCCCCCCCCTTTCCTTAGCCTCATTCAGGATTCTCACCAGCAGCGGGCCCAGCAGATCTATAAATGTCTTGTAAAATTCCACCGGGAACCCATCCGGCCCCGGCGCTTTCCCTGTCTGCATGCTGCCCAATGCCGCCACCAGCTCCTCCAGCTCAATTAGGGCCCCCAAACCCTCCACCCGCTCGTCCCCTACTCTTGGGAACTCCAGCTTATCCAAAAAGCGATCCATCCCACCTGCTTCCCCGGGGGGAACTGCCCGGTACAGCCCCTCGTAGGAGCTGAACACCCCGTTGATGTCTTTTCCACCCCACACTAGGTTCCCATCTACATCCGTGGCTCCCCCAATTTCCCTAGCCGCCTCCCGCTTCCGGAGCTGGTGGGCCAACATCCGACTCGCCTTCTCCCCGTGTTCGTACACCGCCCCCTGTGCCCTCCTCCACTGCGCCTCCGCCTTCCGGGTGGTCAAAACATCAAATTCCGCCTGGAGACTTCCTCAAAAGCCCCTCCTCCGGGTTGTCTGCATAACTCCTATCCACCCTGACCATCTCTGCCACCAGTCTCTCCCTCTCGACCCTCTCCCTCCTCTCCCTGGACAAGGTCCCTCATGGCAGACTGGTACAAAATGTGAAGTCATATGGGATCAGGGGTGAGCTGGCAAGATGGATACAGAACTGGCTAGGTCATAGAAGGCAGAGAGTAGCAATGGAAGGATGCTTGTCTGATTGGAGGGATGTGACTAGTGGTGTTCCGCAGGTATAGTGCTGGGACCGTTGCTGTTTGTAGTATATGTAAATGATTTGGAGGAAAATGTAACTGGTCTGGTTAGTAAGTTTGCAGACGACACAAAGGTTGGTGGAATTGCGGATAGCGATGAGGACTGTCAGAGGATACAGCAGGATTTAGATCGTTTGGAGATTTGGACGGAGAGATGGCAGATGGAGTTTAACTCTGACAAATGTGAGGTATTGCATTTTGGAAAGTCTAATGCAGTTAGGGAATATACAGTGAATGGTAGAACCCTCAAGAGTATTGACAGTCAGAGAGATCTAGGTGTACAGGTCCACAGGTCACTGAAAGGGGCAGCACAGGTGGAGAAGGTAGTCAGGAAGGTATACGGCATGCTTGCCTTCATTGGCCGGGGCATTGAGTATGAGAATTGGCAAGTCATGTTGCAGCTGTATAGAACCTTAGTTAGGCCACACTTGGAGTATAGTGTTCAATTCTGGTCGCCACACTACCAGAAGGATTGGGAGGCTTTAGAGAGGGTGCAGAAGAGATTTACAAGGATGTTGCCAGGTATGGAGGGGATTAGCCATGAGGAGAGGTTGAATAAACTTGGCTTGTTCTCACTGGAACGAAGACGGCTGAGGGGCGACCTGACAGAGGTCTACAAAATTATGAGGGGCATAGACAGAGTGGATAGTCAGAGACCTTTTCCCAGGGTAGAGGGGTCAATTACTAGGGGGCAGAGGGCACGGTTTAGAGGAGATGTGCGAGGCAGGTTTTTTTACACAGAGGGTAGTGGGTGCCTGGAACTCACTGCCGGAGGAGATGGTGGAAGCAGGGACGATAGTGACATTTAAGGGGTATCTTGACAAATACATGAATAGGATGGGAATAGAGGAATACGGACCCCGGAAGTGCAGAAGATTTTAGTTTAGACGGGCAGCATGCTTGTCGGCGCAGGCTTGGAGGGCCGAAGGGCCTGCTCCTGTGCTGTACTTTTCTTTGTTCTTAATACAGCCCCTACTTTCTTCGCTGCCTTCAGCAGTCTAGCGCTCGGGCCCTGGAAGTACATCTGTGAAAACCCCCGCATCCCTCATCTCACCTTACAGCCTGCCCCTCTGACCAAACTTTCAGTGGCCTGTCCTCATGGAGGGCGGGGGGGGGGGGGGGGGGGGGGGGGGGGGGGGGGGAGCAGTCGGTGAATAAGGGGAGCAGACATCAGTCTTTACCTCAGATTTAGATTTATTCGCCAAGTGAAACATTACTTGTGTACAGGCCCTAACTCCAATCCTTTAAAAAAGAACGCAGCGTCTGTAAGTGTCAGATTCATGCGAAAATCCAAATCAGGAGTAGATCATTCAGCTCCTCGGGCCTGCTTGGCCATTCGGTGAAATCATAGCTGGCCAGCTTGTATCTTCAACTCCACATTCCCGCCTACCCTGATAACCCTTCACTCCCCCAGTTTATCAGTGATCTGTTGATCTCTGCCTTAAAAATATTGACTCTGCTTCCGCTGGCTTTTGAGAAAGAGCACCAGAGACTTGCAACCCTCTGAAACAATTTCTCCTCATCTCTGTCTTTAACGGGTGACCCCTAATTATAAAACAGTGACACCATAGTTCTAGATTTTCCCCCAAGAAGAAACATTCACCCTGCCAAGACACCTCAGGAACTCACTTGTTTCAGTCAAATCCCCTCACTCTTCTGAGATTCAGTGGTACAAGCCTGGCCTGTTCAACCAGGAGGGTCCATTCCAGGGGGTCAGTGCAGACCCGATGGGCTCCTTCAGCACTGTAATAACTCTATGATTAGTTGAGTCTACCTTCTCTGAACTGCTTTAAAATGTGTCTCTTTACTCTTTTGAGTAAATTAAACAAATGAGAGGGGGTGGCCGCCTCTGGTGGGACAAATATGTTTCTTTCTATGAGCTCAACCTGTCTAAACTTTACATAAATTTACACAGTTAAACACTTTGGGCCAATTCGCTAGGTTAAAGGTGCTGTGTAAATGCAAATTGTTATTGTGTTGGGGATGGTTTGGTGCAATGGGTGGGGGGGGGGGGGTGGGGGGGGGGGTGTTTGGAAATCAGGCAGTGTATGCAGGAAGGAATAGGGGTGTGGGGTAGCGTCTGGGATCTGGAAGTTGTGGTGTTCTGTACACCTCTGTGGAAGTGACCGGGGAGCTGTGTTCGTGACCGGCAATCCCCCTCCCCCCCCCAACAAGACAGGGAGTGGTCACACAGAAAGTTGGTTCACAGTATAAAGTCTGACGCCAGAGAAGTTAAAGCACCGAGTCTGGATCTACTTCCTCCACAACATCCTCCCTGAATCCTCCTGCTTGGTTTTCATATGTTTCAGTCCTCTGCCAGCTGGACAAGCTTTGAGATCAGCCGGGAGCAGGGAATGAGGAGGGAGCCATGAACGTTGGATTTGTGACCAAGTTGGCAGCCAGCATCTAAAATTGCGCTTCCTCTCAAAGAAGAGAGTGGTGCAGAAACATGAATGTGTGTCAGCTTTTAACAGCTTAATCACCCCGCCTCCCCCATATTCTATGAGAGGTGTTCCAAATTTATTTCATTTGCATTGCAAATGGAACAGATCCTTTTGAAACCAATGTAATGGCTACTGCCCTTAAATATATCACTTATAAAGCAAGGTGGGGCTGGAGTGGGGAGTTGCCGGGAAAAGAAACCAGAGACATCCCAACCACCGTAGCCGTTGGTAGCCACGCAGTGCAATTGGTGTTGGTGCTGCTGGGCTGGGGAAGGGCAGGGATCGGCCCTCTGCTTGCCGTGCGCCGAGATCAGCTAGAAACTGCCCAGCACACTGTGCGAACAGGTATTGTTCTCTTCTGTGATGCCACCCACAGTTGAATAATCTCCAGGCATGATCTGGTCTCCCCTCAAGCCCTGCCCCTGCCGCTGACCCGCTCTCCTGTCAGTGATACTGTGGATCGCGCCGGGGTGTCTGGGATGGCGAGCCTGTCGCTGTTGCCCTTTCCGACACTTTTGAAGCAACGGTTGGGCTACGCCTAGGGTTGCAGGGTGGTGGGGGTTGGGCGAGAGTGGCGACGATATGGCACAGACCGTCCATCCGTCTGCAGTTAGTAATGGTCACGGCACCCACTTCAGTGTAAGGGAGCATTCTGCCAAACGGATAATGTGCATGAGCGATCCTGCACAGATGACGCTGCATGTGTGTTTCCGCGGTAGGCTGGACTCTCGTAGCAGTCTGGCAGAGATCCTGGCCAATGCCTAAATGGATAGCACCCTTTCATGAACCACATTACATGACACGGGGTGGTGAGCAGTGGGGGAGGGGGGGGGGGGGGCGTGAGGGGAGGGAGAGACAGACACGCAAAGCGTTTTACAGCCAATAGAGTACGTGTAGTGATAGTTGTAATTCAGGAACAGGGCAGCAATCTGTGGGGGATTTTTTTTACACCGATCTTAGTCTGGAAATAAATATTGGGCTGGACACTGGGCCACCTCCCCTCCTTTTGCATTCGATTGTGAAAGCAGACAAGGGGTGCCTCAGTCTAATGTGTCGTCTGAAATCCGGCACTACTGGCACCGGGCAGTGTCAGCCTGGGTCTTTGTGCTCTCGTCTCTGGAGGTGGGGTTTGAACCCAGGACCTTCTGCTGGCTCGGGGACGGGAATGCTCCCCTCACTGAGTCTCGGAAATGCACTCTTTAACCTGGCCAGCTCACCGGGCACGGAGTGAGAGCTCGAGACTCTCTCTTCCATCATTTGGATTCTCCTGAAGTGTTTTGCCAATCCAGCCCTGGCTCTTTATTCACTGAACGGGCCACGTGGTTGGATCAATGTTGAAATGCACACAGTGAGAGCCGATCAAAATTGCAGGTCTCCACGTGAATCTCATTCAGCGATTGTTTGTTCAGCAACACTTTTCTCATGCTCTTATACAAGTGCCCGGGAACTAAGACATTTGTGCCCGTTCTGTGCTGACTGCTTGGATATATCCTGATCCTGGATTCAGACAACATCAGCCTTCCTTCTGCAGCCTGACTTAGACGGTTGCCCTACTAAAGGAGGCGCCTGTCTATTTTCTTTTATCAGGCCATTGGATGTAATCTAATACCTGTGAGCAGAAGCAGGGTCTGTGGGTTAGTAGTTTCCCAGATGGTAAAATAATCTCTCAAACTCCAGTATCAGTTTCATTTCCTCCTTTCTCACATATGTCACCTCTGCCCTCGATGTAATTAGATCTTAAACTTATTGCATTTCCCTCGAAACCAGTCCAAATCAAACGTAAATAGTTTTGAGTCTGCATCTGTACATGGTTTTCTACATCCCATTCTCTATTTTCTCGTGTGATCACTTGCTGTTATTCTGTTTGTGGCAGTGTGTGTGAATCTCGCTGAGTCTATTTTTGGTTGTGGGTGTGCAGGTGTGTTGTTTTCAGCTCTGAGTAACTGTACATGCCCAAGTATATTTTAGTTCCGTGTATTGGTGTGTGTGTTCCTGTGTGTTTGTGTACACCTGTACGTGATTACGTTTTTGCTTCAGTTTGTTGGAGGATGTCATACTTTCTGTGCATTGCTTCTATACGTCAGGGTGAGCGTACATGTCTGAGGGTGTGTGTACGTACATATCTGTGTACTTCTATTATTCAGTGTTGGAGTGTGCCACAGTGGGTACGTTTTTGATTCAGTGTTGGTGTGTGTGACACTGGGTATGTTTTTAGTTCTGTGTTGGTGTGTGTGACACTGTGTGTTTTTAGTTCTGTGTTGGTGTTTGTGACACTGGGTATATTTTTGGTCCTGTGTTGGTGTTTGTGTCACTGGGTATGTTTTTGGTCCTGTGTTGGTGTTTGTGACACTGGGTATGTTTTTGGTCCTGTGTTGGTGTGTGTGACACTGGGTATGTTTTTGGTTCTGTGTTGGTGTGTGTGACACTGGGTATGTTTTTGGTTCTGTGTTGGTGTATGTGGCACTGGGTATGTTTTTGGTCCTGTGTTGGTGTTTGTGTCACTGGGTATGTTTTTGGTTCTGTGTTGGTGTGTATGACACTGGGTGTGTTTTTGGTTCTGTGTTGGTGTGTGTGACACTGTGTGTTTTTGGTTCTCTGTTGGTGTTTGTGACACTGGGTGTGTTTTTGGTTCTGTGTTGGTGTGTGTGACACTGGGTATGTTTTTGGTTCTGTGTTGGTTGTGTGTTTTTGGTTCTGTGTTGGTGTATGTGGCACTGGGTATGTTTTTGGTTCTGTGTTGGTGTGTGTGACACTGGGTATGTTTTTGGTTCTGTGTTGGTGTGTGTGACACTGGGTATGTTTTTGGTCCTGTGTTGGTGTGTTTGACACTGGGTATGTTTTTGGTCCTGTGTTGGTGTATGTGGCACTGGGTATGTTTTTGGTCCTGTGTTGGTGTATGTGACACTGGGTATGTTTTTGGTCCTGTGTTGGTGTATGTGGCACTGGGTATGTTTTTGGTCCTGTGTTGGTGTATGTGACACTGGGTATGTTTTTGGTCCTGTGTTGGTGTTTGTGACACTGGGTATGTTTTTGGTCCTGTGTTGGTGTATGTGGCACTGGGTATGTTTTTGGTCCTGTGTTGGTGTTTGTGACACTGGGTATGTTTTTGGTCCTGTGTTGGTGTTTGTGACACTGGGTATGTTTTTGGTCCAGTGTTGGTGTATGTGACACTGGGTATGTTTTTGGTCCTGTGTTGGTGTGTGTGACACTGGGTATGTTTTTGGTCCTGTGTTGGTGTATGTGGCACTGGGTATGTTTTTGGTCCTGTGTTGGTGTATGTGGCACTGGGTATGTTTTTGGTCCTGTGTTGGTGTTTGTGACACTGGGTATGTTTTTGGTCCTGTGTTGGTGTTTGTGACACTGGGTATGTTTTTGGTCCTGTGTTGGTGTTTGTGACACTGGGTATGTTTTTGGTCCTGTGTTGGTGTATGTGGCACTGGGTATGTTTTTGGTCCTGTGTTGGTGTTTGTGACACTGGGTATGTTTTTGGTCCTGTGTTGGTGTTTGTGACACTGGGTATGTTTTTGGTCCTGTGTTGGTGTATGTGACACTGGGTATGTTTTTGGTCCTGTGTTGGTGTTTGTGACACTGGGTATGTTTTTGGTCCTGTGTTGGTGTATGTGGCACTGGGTATGTTTTTGGTCCTGTGTTGGTGTTTGTGACACTGGGTATGTTTTTGGTCCTGTGTTGGTGTTTGTGACACTGGGTATGTTTTTGGTCCTGTGTTGGTGTATGTGGCACTGGGTATGTTTTTGGTCCTGTGTTGGTGTTTGTGACACTGGGTATGTTTTTGGTCCTGTGTTGCTGTTTGTGACACTGGGTATGTTTTTGGTCCTGTGTTGGTGTATGTGGCACTGGGTATGTTTTTGGTCCTGTGTTGGTGTATGTGACACTGAGTATGTTTTTGGTCCTGTGTTGGTGTATGTGACACTGGGTGTGTTTTTGGTTCTGTGTTGGTGTGTGTGACACTGGGTATGTTTTTGGTCCTAGAACATAGAACAGTACAACACAGAACAGGCCCTTTGGCCCTCGATGTTGTGCCGAGCAATAATCACCCTACTCAAACCCACGTATCCACCCTATACCCGTAACCCAACAACCCCACCCCATTAACCTTACTTTTTAGGACCCTACGGGCAATTTAGAATGGCCAATCCACCTAACCCGCACATCTTTGGACTGTGGGAGGAAACCGGAGCACCCGGAGGAAACCCACACACACACAGGGAGGACGTGCAGGCTCCACACAGAGTATGTTTTTGGTTCTGTGTTGGTGTGTGTGACACTGGGTATGTTTTTGGTTCTGTGTTGGTGTGTGTGACACTGGGTGTGTTTTTGGTTCTGTGTTGGTGTGTATGACACTGGGTGTGTTTTTGGTTCTGTGTTGGTGTGTGTGACACTGGGTATGTTTTTGGTCCTGTGTTGGTGTATGACACTGGGTATGTTTTTGGTTCTGTGTTGGTTGTGTGTTTTTGGTTCTGTGTTGATGTTTGTGACACTGGGTATGTTTTTGGTTCTGTGTTGGTGTTTCTGACACTGGGTGTGTTTTTGGTTCTGTGTTGGTGTTTGTGACACTGGGTGTATTTTTGGTTCTGTGTTGGTCTGTGTGACACTGGGTATGTTTTTGGTCCTGTGTTGGTGTATGTTACACTGGGTATGTTTTTGGTTCTGTGTTGGTGTATGTGGCACTGGGTATGTTTTTGGTCCTGTGTTGGTGTATGTGACACTGGGTATGTTTTTGGTCCTGTGTTGGTGTATGTGGCACTGGGTATGTTTTTGGTCCTGTGTTGGTGTTTGTGACACTGGGTATGTTTTTGGTCCTGTGTTGGTGTATGTGGCACTGGGTATGTTTTTGGTCCTGTGTTGGTGTTTCTGACACTGGGTATGATTTTGGTTCTGTGTTGGTGTTTCTGACACTGGGTATGTTTTTGGTTCTGTGTTGGTGTATGTGACACTGGGTATGTTTTTGGTCCTGTGTTGGTGTGTGTGACATAGAACAGTACAGCACAGAACAGGCCCTTCGGCCCTCGATGTTGTGCCGAGCCATGATCACCCTACTCAAACCCACGTATCCACCCTATACCCGTAACCCAATAAACCCCCCCCCCCGCCTTAACCTTACTTTTTTTTAGGACCCTACGGGCAATTTAGCATGGCCAATCCACCTAACCCGCACATCTTTGGACTGTGGGAGGAAACCGGAGCACCCGGAGGAAACCCACGCACACACGGGGAGGACGTGCAGACTCCGCACAGACAGTGACCCAGCCGGGAATTGAACCTGGGACCCTGGAGCTGTGAAGCATTTATGCTAACCACCATGCTACCGTGCATATTAAACACACATTAAACATTAATACACACTGGGTGTGTTTTTGGTTCTGTGTTGGTGTGTGTGACACTGTGTGTGTTTTTGGTTCTGTGTTGGTGTGTGTGGCACAAGTTTGTTTTTGGTCCTGTGTTGGTGTGTATGACACTGGCTATGTATTTGTTCTGTGCTAGTGTGTGTGACTAGGTATGGTATTGACCCTGTGTCTGCACACTTGTTTCAAAACCTCTTGTGTCCTTCCACTGTTTGGCATAGACTGTCATGGACACTGTAACTTGGGAATATGGCTGATGGAACCAGTGTTTCTCTGCAGTGAAACACTCTGCTCAGAGCTTTGATTAAGTTTTAGGCTCTTGTGTCGGGTATATGCCTTAGGTTTTGCATTGTTGAACGTGATGAATAAACTGGAAATTCACATTTCATATCACATTGTTCGACCTCCTGATCAACCAAAGCCTTTTATGGCCAATGATCTTTTTATCCATAGTCAGTCTTGCGATGTGGGAAATGTGTGAGGAAGAAGATCACTATCTCGGACAGCAGTAACGGACTTTAATCTCTTTCACTGATGTTGGTTATGGGATAGCTATCGGGCACGCAACTGGGGAGCGCTCTTCAAAATAGTGCTGTGTGGGATCAGTGTCAGTAGGAGAACATTTTTGGGGACAATGATAATGATACCGTAATGGTTAGGCTGGATATGAAAAAGGACAAAGAGCAATCATGAGCAAGAATAGTTAACTGGGGGAAAGGCCAACTCCCGTAAGGGTAAGAACAGATCTGGGCCAAATAGAGTGGTGTTAATGGCTGGCAGCCCAAATGCGAGCTGAACAATGGGCTGCTTTGAAAGAAGTTCGGGGACAGTCGAGGTAAATTCTCTGGACAGGGAAAGGTAAGACAAACCAAGCCAGAGCTCGGTGTAGACTCGATGGGCCGAAGGGCCTCTTCTGCACTGTTTTGTGATTCCTGGGTGACTAAACAGAAATTAAGATAAAGAAGAAAAAGTGTGCCAGTGACCGATGGTCAGGCAGAGAATACATTTCAGAACCAGGTTCAGAGGGAGGGGTGAGAAAGCAGCTAAGAGAAGCAAACAAACAGTATGGAAAGAGACTGGCTGGACGGCATGCTGGCTCAGTGGTTAGCACTGCTGCCTCACGCCGCTGAGGACCCGGGTTTGATCCCTGTGCCTGCGTGGGTCTCACCCCCACAACCCAAAGATGTGCACGGTAAGTGGATTGGCCATTGTAAATTGCCCCTTGGGAGAAAAAGAATTGGGTACTCTAAATTTATTTTTTTTAAATGAAAGAGACTGGCAGGTGGTGAGGAAACATGAGAGAAACACCTATTTTAACTCGTCCTTACCAATCTACATGTTGCAACTGCATTTATCCATGAGTGTATTTGTAAGAGTGACCACTGAACAGTCCTTGAGGAGACAAACTCCGGTCTTCACATTGAGGAAACTACCCCTTGTGTTATATGCAACTACTCACCATGTTAAATTTGATGAATTAAAAAAATAATAATGTTTTACAGATGTTGGCAACGCTGGTTAGGCCAGCATTTATTGCCCATTCTAAATGCCCTTCAGAAGGCGGTGGAAGCTGTCTTCTTGCACCACTGCAGTCCATGTGATGTGGCTACACCCACTGTGCTGTTAGGGAGGGAGTTCCAGGATTTGTCCCAGCGACAGTGAAGGAATGGCGGGCGATATATTTCCAAGTCAGGCTGGTGAGTGTCTTGGAGGGGAACCTCCAGGTGGTGGGGTTCCCAGGTACCTGCTGCTCTTGTCCTTCTAGATGGTCATGGGTTTGGAAGGTGCTGTCTAACGACACCTGGCAAGTTACTGCAGTGCATCTTGTAGATGGTACACAAGGCTGCCACTGTTCGTCGATAGTGGACAGGCTTTGGAGAGGTCAGGAGGTGAGTTACCTTTTAAAAATACATTTAGAGTACCCAATTCATTTTTTCCAATTAAGGGACAATTTAGCGTGGCCAATCTACCTACCCTGCATATCTTTGGGTTGTGGGGGCGAAACCCACGCAAACATGGGGAGAATGTGCAAACTCCACACGGACAGTGACCCGGGGAGAATATGCAAACTCCACACGGACAGTGACCCGGGATCAAACCTGGGACCTTGGCGCCGGGAGGCAGCAATGCTATCCACTGCATCACATACTGCTCTAGGAGGTGACCTGTTGTAGAATTCCTAGCCTTTGACCTGCTGTGGTAGCTGCAGTATTAATAAGGCTGGTCCAGTTCAGTTTCTGATCAACCAGGATGTTGATTGTTGGGGATTCAGCAATGGTAATGCCATTGAATGTCAAGGGGTTGTGGTTAGATCCACTCTTGTGGGCAATGGTCATTGCCTGGCACTGTTCGGCATGAATGGTACTTGCCATTTGTCAGCCCAAGCCTGGATATTGTCCAGGTCTTGCTGCATTTGGACATGGACTGCTTCATTATCTGAGGAGTCGCGAATGGTGCAATTTTTTTGTTTTGTTTAATAAATTTAGAGTACCCAATTATTTTTTTTTCCAATTAAAGGGCAATTTAGCATGGCCAATCCACCTAACCTGCACATCTTTTTGGGTTGTGGGGGTGAAACCATACGGACAGTGACCCAGGGCCGGGTTTTGAACCCGGATCCTCAATGCTGTAGTCCCAGTGCTAACCATTCCATCACCGTGCTGCCCCTAACATCCCCTCTTCTGAACATATGATGGAAGGGAGGTCATTTATGAAGCAGCTGAAGATGGTTGTGCCTAGGACACTATAATAATAATAATCTTTATTGTCACAAGTAGGCTTACATTACCGCTGCAGTGAAGTTACTGTGAAAAGCCCCTAGTCGCCACATTTCGTGTTCAGGTACACAGAGGGAGAATTCAGAATGTCCAAATTACCTAACAGCACGTCTTTCAGGACTTCTGAGAGGAAATCGGAACACCTGGAGGAAACCCACGCAGTCACGGGGATAACGTGCCGACTCCGTACAGACAGTGACCCAAGCCGGGAATCAAACCTGGGACGCTGGCCCTCTGAATCCATAGTGCTAACCACGGTGCTACCGTGCTGCCCTGCAGTGATGTCCTGGAGCTGAGATGATTGACCTCCAAGCACGCAATCATCTTCCTTTTTATGAGTTGTGACTCCAGCCAGCAGAGAGTTTCCCCCTGATTCCCATTGAGTCCAGTTTAGTTAGGGCTCCTTGAAGCCGTACTCTGTCAAATGCTGCCTTGATGTCAAGGGCAGTCACTCTCACGTCACCTCTGACATTCAGATCTTTTGTCCATGTTTGAACCAAGGCTGTAATGAGGCCAGGAGCTGAGTGACCCTGGCGGAACCAGACTGAGCATCCATGAACAGGTTATTGCAGAGTAATTGCCACTTGATAAGCACCGTTAATAACTCCTTCCATCACTTTGCTGATGATGGAGAGTAGACTGATTGGGCGGTAATTAGCTGAGCTGGATTTGTCCTTTTTCTTGTGTACAGGACTATTATGGGCCAGGGTTTAGAGAACACCAAAGTATATCATGGAGTTCACCTGACCCACAATTTTTAATAGATTTTGGTTATGAGAAGCACAAGGGCCCACTTTACAGATGTGATGCAACAGAGTTAAAAGTATTTTAAAAACAAAACAATGTTTATTCTTTGAATTCAGTTCACACTTTATAAACACACAGTAAACAGTTTATCAACTACCAACACTGATAATTCCCACAGATACAATGCTCTATAGGTAACCCTTAATAACTTTCCTAACAACATCCATAAGTCAAAACACCTTTTTAACAAAGACAGCAGGTTTAAAATCTCTCCAGAAGGCAGGTATCACTTTTAAATTATCAAGTGATCTGGACACCTTTTTTAACCTGCAGAGAGAGAGACTCCAACATAATTGTAGTCTGAATACAGCTTTCAACTGAAACCAAAATAAGACACACTGCAGCTCCCAGCTCAAAACGATAGTAAAATACAGAATCACATTACAGCTCCACCCACACAATTACATCACTGCAGCTATTTGATAAATACCCATTTCTTAAAAATACACTCCCATGGCAAGGACACACCTGGGCAACTTTCCACATTGCCGGGTAGATGCCAATGTTGTAGCTGTACTGGGACTAGGGGTGCGGCAAGTTATGGAGCACAAGTCTTCAGTAATATTGCCAGAATATTGTCAGGGCCCATAGCCTTTACAGTGGCCAGTGCCTTCAGCCAATTCTTTTTAAAATAAATTTAGAGTACCCAATTCCTTTTTTCCAATTGAGGGGCAATTTAGCGTGGCCAATCCACCTACTCTGCAAATCTTTGGGTTGTGGGGGCGAAACCCACGCAAACACGGGGAGAATGTGCAAACTCCACACAGTGACCCAAAGCCGGGATTCGAACCTGGGTCCTCGGCGCCTTCAGCCAATTCTTGATGTCACGTGAAGTAAATCGTATTGGCTGAAGACTGACATCTGTGATGCTGGGGACCTCCGGAGGAGACCGAGAAGGATCATCCACTCAGCACTTCAGGGTGAAGATTGTTGCGAATGCCTCAGCCTTGTCTTTTGCATATATGTGCTGTGCTCCTCCATCATTGAGGTTGGGGATATTGGCAGAGCCTTCTCCAGTGAGTTGTTTAATTGTCCACCACCATTCACGGCTGGATGTGGCATGACTGTAGAGCTTAGATCTGAAGCGTTCATTGTGGAATCGCTTAGCTCTGTCTATTACTTGCTGTTTATGCTGTTTATCACACAAGTAGTCCTGTGTTTTAGCTTCACCAGGTTGACACCTCTATTTCAGTATGTCTGGTGTTGCTCCTGGCATGCTCTCCTGCACTCTTCATTCAACCAGGATTGATCCCCTGACTTGGGGGTAATGGTAGAGTGGGGGATATGCCAGGCTATGAGATTGCAGATTGTGGTTGAATACAATTCTGCTGCCCACCTCCCTCTCAAGCACAAGACATAGCTGTCAATCAGATCTGATTTTGAAATCACTCAGAACAACAACTTGCATTTATATAGCACCGTTGTCATGGTAAATCATCCCAACCTGCATCGTATGGACACTTGAGGAGATGGTAGAGCAGGTAAAGCAATGTCATTATGGAGGAGCACAGTAAGAAGTCTTACAACACCAGGTTAAAGTCCAACAGGTTTGTTTCAAACACTAGCTTAGAGTCTGCACATTCTCCCCGTGTGTGCGTGGGTTTCCTCCGGGTGCTCCGGTTTCCTCCCACAGTCCAAAGATGTGCAGGTTAGGTGGATTGGCCATGCTAAATTGCCCTTAGTGTCCAAAATTGCCCTTAGGGTTGGGTGGGGTTACTGAGTTATGGGGATAGGGTGGAGGTGTTGACCTTGGGTGGGGTGCTCTTTCCAAGAGGCGGTGCAGACTCAATGGGCCGAATGGCCTCCTTCTGCACTATAAATTCTATGATCTATGATCACTAGCTTTCGGAGCACTGCTCCTTCCTCAGGTGAATGAAGAGGTAGGTTCCAGGAACATATACATAGACAAAGTCAAAGATGCAGGACAATGCTTTGAATGCAAGCATTGTCTTGCATCTTTGACTTTGTCCGTATATATGTTTCTGGAACCTACCTCTTCATTCACCTGAGGAAGGAGCAGTGCTCCGAAAGCTAGTGATTTGAAACAAACTTGTTCGACTTTAACCTGGTGTTATAAAACTTCTTACTGTGCCCACCCCAGTTCAACGCTGGCATCTCCACGTTATGGAGGAGGAAGAGGTGGAGGAGGGGGTGTGCTTTAGGGAGGGAATTCCAGAGCTTAGGGCCTAGATGACTGTGAAGGCACAGCTGCTGGATGAAGGAGGGTTCATTCACAGGATGTCAATTAAATAGAGCGTTCCCAAAAAAAACCCTGAATGTCTGTATGAATTTGCACATTCTCCCTGTGTCGGCGTGGGTTTCACTCCCACAATCCAAAGATGTGCATGGTAGGTGGATTGGTCAGGCTAAATTGCCCGTAATTGGAAAAATGAATTGGGTACTCTAAATTTTTTTTTTAAACCCTGAATTATTTGTGACCGCATGATTTTGCTGCGCTGTGTCCAATCAGCTCAGACACGCTAGAATTCAAAATAGTTCTGCACTCAAAAAGGGCTGACTGGTGAAACGTACCTTGATACAACAGGATTGAATCCAATTATTCAGGGGTTGTTTTGAACACTGTGCAGGCGACATCCTATGAGTCAACCCTCGAGAGCTCCTCCATTCTCCAACAATTCAAACCATTTCCTGCACACCTCCCTCCCTCCCCCTTCCCCAAATTCCTTTGCCCCACCATTGATGACAGTGGGAAGCAACTTTCAGTAATCAAACTGAGCTATAAATCAATTTCAGGATCAAATTTTGTCACGGGTGAGGGTTTGTGACCAGAAGTCAGCGTTCCTCTTGTGCAGTCCCCCTCTTGGGACCGGGATTCGTGCAGAGGGATTGCTGCGGGAGGATTTTACCTCCTCGACTGAGGCTGAGATTGTGTGAGAGTGTGGTCCGATTGAATCTGACAAATGCACGAGTAACCCCCAGGCAGCGTGAGACATCATCTCGCTGCTTGTGCTCGGTGTCAGCTGTGCCTCAGTGGGTGGGTAGCCACTCCTGCCTCCGAGTCAGAAGGTGGGGACGAGGGGGGGGGGGGGGGGGGGGGGGGGGGGTGAAGGGAAAAGCCTACTCCAGGGTCCCGAACACAAAACCGAGACTAACATTCGAGCGGCAGTACCGATGTGGTGCTACACTGTCAGAGGGACCCTGCCAGGGAAGTGCTGCACTGTTGAAGGTGCCTTTTTTTAGCTGAGGCGTTAATATCGACGCCCAGTCCACCCTCGTGGGTGAGTGTATTTTTTTAAAAAAAATTATTGATGGGATGTGGGTGGTGCTGGCTGCGACAATATTTGTTGCCCATCCCTAATTGCCCCTGTTTAGAGGGCGTTTAAGAGTCAATCGCATTGCTGTGAGTCCGTAGTCACATGTAGGCCAAGCTAATTAAGGATGGCAGATTTCCCTAAAGTGCATTAGTGGAGCAGATGTGATTTTTCGACAATCGACAGCGGTTCCAGGGTCGTCGTTAGACGTTTTTAAAATTTCACGATCTGCCGAGGTGGGATACAAACCTGGGTCCCTGGATCACTCGTCCACAATACCACTGCGCCAAAGCATTATTGTAAGAAGAGCGGCGAAACTATCACTTGTGTCTCCGCAAATAATTTTCCCTCCGTCGAGATCACCAAAAAAAAAAAACGCTCTGGTCATTATCACAGTTTTTGTTTTGGTGGGAGCTTGCTGTGCACAAATGGGTTGCCTCGTTTCTTGTATTGCAAGTGCTGAAGTTGTGAAAGGCACTAACAAAATGCAAGTCCCGTACTAGGCGCGGAACACATGGAGCGCTAATGGTGAAACTCAATGCTCAGTTCATGTCACTCAATTATCAGACTTCTTTATCCAACATTCAGTATTAGATGAGCAAAAATGTCCTCCAACGAGATATTGGGAAGTTCAGTCCTCGCTGAATCTCGCTGCAGATGTTCTTTTTTTAAAAAATAATTTTTATTGAAAAATTTTGAATTTATACAACGAACCATAATAAAATACCAAAAATAACAATGATATTAGCAATCGTAAACATTCGCCCCACCTCCATGAACAACACAGCATTTTAACAACAACGCAAATTAACACAATATTAAGTTACATAATAGAAAACTACAATAAGGAACCCATGACCAAGATACCTATCTTTGAGCCAGGAAGTCCAGAAAAGGCTGCCATCGTTTATAGAACCCTTGTATTGATCCTCTCAGGGCAAATTTGACCCTTTCCAATTTTATAAATCCCGCCATGTCACTGATCCAGGTCTCTACACTTGGGGGCCTCGCATCCTTCCACTGCAGCAAGATCCTTCGTCGGGCTACTAGGGACTCAAAGGCCAGGACACCGTCCTCTTTCGCCTCCTGCACTCCCGGCTCAACCGCAACTCCAAAAATCGCGAGTCCCCACCCTGGTTTGACCCTGGATCCAACCACCCTCGACACCGTCCCCGCCACCCCCTTCCAGAATTCTTCCAGTGCCGGGCATGCCCAGAACATATGGGCGTGGTTCGCTGGACTCCCCGAACATCTGGTGCACCTGTCCTCACCCCCAAAGAACCTACTCATCCGAGTCCCGGACATGTGAGCCCGGTGCAGCACCTTAAATTGGATGAAACTAAGCCTCGCACATGAGGAGGAAGAGTTGACTCTCTCCAAGGCATCCGCCCAAGTTCCGTCCTCTATCTGCTCCCCGAGTTCCTCCTCCCATTTAGCCTTCAGCTCCTCCACTGACGACTCCTCCACCTCCTGCATTACCTTATAGATGTCAGACACCTTCCCCTCTCCGACCCACACCCCCGAAAGCACTCTGTCCATCGTCCCCCGCGAGGGCAGCAAGGGAATCCCTCTACCTGTCGCCTAGCAAACGCCTTTACCTGCAAGTATCTGAACATGTTCCCTTGGGGAAGGCCAAATTTATCTTCCAGTTCCCCCAGGCCCGCAAACCTCGCGCCAATAAACAGGTCCCTCAATTTACTGATGCCCACCCTTTGCCACCCGCTAAATCCCCCATCCCTGTTCCCTGGGATGAACCGATGATTGCCACCCAATGGAGCCTCCATCGAGCCCCCTGTTTCCCCCCTATGCCGTCTCCACTGTCCCCAGATTCTTAGAGTCGCTGCCACCACCAGGCTCGTGGTAAACCTCTTGAGGGAGAGCGGCAACGGCGCCGTTACCATAGCACCCAGGCTCATACCTCTACATGACGCCATCTCCATTCTTTTCCACGCCGCCCCTCCCCCCTCCATCACCCATTTACGCACCATTGACACACGCTGCAGATGTTCTAATGCACACAACATCCTGTTAGTCCTTCAACCCTGTGCTCGCTGACATTCACTGGCTCCCGGTTCAGCAATGCCTCATTTTTAAAATTTCCATCCTATTTCCATAGCCTTCCATGGCCTTGTCCCCCCTCTTCCCCCCCCCTATCTCCGTCAATGTGGTTGACTAGCAACTGCCTGCTGAAGTGGCCTGGCAAGCCACGCAATTGAGCCGAATCGCTACAAAAAGGTCAAAAAGAAATTAAGCCCTCCCCGTGTCTGCATGGGTTTCGTCCTCACAACCCAAAGATGTGCAAGCTAGGTGGATTGGCAACATGAAATTGCCCCTCAATTGGAACAAATGAATTGGGTACTCTAAATCTATTTTTTAAAATCTGGTGAAGCTACAAGATCATTTGCATGTCTAATAGATGGAGCTAAATGACCCCACAATCAACATATCACATTAAAGTTCTACAGTCCTGCCATATCCTCCTGTGAAAGGTGGTGAACAGTCAAGCAAGTGACAGTTGGAGGTAGCTCCAACAATATTCCATCCTCAATGATGCCAGTGTTTCAGTGCAAAACATAAGGTATTTGCAACCATCTTCAGGCATGTGTGACAAGTGGAGAATCCATCTCAGCTTCCTCTTGACGTCACCGACATCACAGATGCCAGTCTTGGGGCAATTTGATTGACTCCACGTGATATCAAGAAACAGCTGAAGGCACTGGATACTGAAAAGGCTGAGTCCTGACAATATTCAGGCAATAATGCTGAAAACTTCCCGAACTAGCCGTGCCCCTATCCAGACTGTTCCAGTGGAGCTACAACACTGCATTTACCCAACAGTGTGGAAACGTACCTAGATATATCCTGTGGTTGAAAAGCAGGACAAATATGACCCAGTCAATTACATCCCCACCAGTAAGGTGATGGAAGATGTTATCGACAGTGCTGTGAAGCAGCGCTGACACAACAATAACCTTCTCACTGTGCTCAGCTTGGGTTCCGCCAGGCCCACTCTACTCCTGACCTCATCACAGCCTTGGTCCAAGCGTGGTCAAAAGAGCTGAATGATTCACAGTGCAAATAAGATTAGAGAAATGAATGCATGGCTCAAAGAGTGGTGCGGGAAAAGGGAGTTCTGGTTTGTGGGGCCCTGGCACCCGTAATGGAGAAAGCAGAGGCTATACCGTTGAGATGGCCTACACCTGAACCATACTGGGGCGAGTGCCTTTGTGAGTTGCATAACGAGGGAAGAGGAGAGCCTTGGGGGGGCGTTATTCTAACCTAGGCCAATGTAGCAAGGGCAGGATTCATGGCAGGAGACCATAATAACAATATGGGAAATTAGGGTCATAGAATAGCAGGGAGGGACAGAGATAATCTGAGAGTGCACCAATAGGCAAGACTAGGTGTTACAAAGACAAACTAAAAGGTCCGTATGTAAGTGCAGGTAGCATTCATAACAACGTAAATTAATTGTTAGCACACATTGAATAAATATGATCGGACACCATTGCGGAGACATGGCTGTAGGCTAAACGAGGATTGAGTCCTGAAAGTCACCATTCTCTGGGTAAAGAAATTTCTCCTCATCTCAGTCCTAAATGGTTTACCCAGTATCCTTAGACTGTGACCCCCCCTGGTCCTGGACTCTCCCTACAGGGCTGAGATGAGGAAAAATGTCTTCACTCAGAGGGTGGTGAACCTGTAGAATTCTCTGCCTGCCACAGAAGTCACTGAATGCGTTCAGGAAAGAGATAGATTTTTTGTTATATTTTAATGGCATCAAGGAGTATGGGGAGACAGCAGGGATACGGCATTGAAATGGAGACTCAGCCGTGATCATATAGAATGGCGGAGCAGGGTCGAATGGCCTACTCTTGCTCTCGGGTGTTTCTATGTTATGGGATTGCCCTGATATTTTGTTATTAGCGTGTCTCTGAAGCAGCTTGGGATGTCTTATTGTGTCTAAGGTGTTTAGTAGATCCTGAAGCAGTATATTGTGGATGCTGGCAAGCTGAAATCACAAAGGAAAGTGTTGGAAGTGCTCAGCAGATCCGGCAATATCTATGGAGGGAGAACAAGCATTAACATTTCAGCTCTGTGATCTTCCATCACCCGAACTGTGAAAAGTTGGAGCGGAGCGGGTAGGAATCAAGGCCAACAGAAACAAAAGATGTGTCTGGAAGAGGTGTGAATAACAGAACCCTGAGCCGCTGGCATCCAAAAGTCAGGGAAATAAGCGAGAAATTAGAGAATTAAAAAAAAAGTATGACCCAGTGAAGAAACACAAATGGGGGCAATGGGTTACAATCTAAAATTGGTGAATTCAGTGTTGGTTCCAGACACTCCACTATCAACATCCTGGGTTTACCATTGAGCAGAAACTGAACTGGACTAGCCATAAAAATACTGTGGCTGCAAGAACAGGTCAGGGTAGAAATCCTGTTGTGAGTAACTAACCTACTGGCCCTTAAAGCCTGTCCACCATGTAGAAGGCACAAGTCAGGAGTGTGATGGAATACTCTCCATTGCCTGGATGAGTGCAGCTCCAACAACACTCAAGAAGCTCGACACCATCCAGGATAAAGCAGCCCGCTTGATTGGCATCCCTTCCACAAACATTCACTCCCTTCACTACTGGCATGCAGTGGCAACAGTGTGTACCACCTACAAGATGGACTGCAGGAAGGCTCCTTAGGCAGCACCTTTCAAACCCACTAGCATCGGGAACGACGAGGGCGGCAGCTATCTGGGGCACCACCACCAGGAAGCTCCCCCCCCCCCCCCCCAAGTCACTCACCATCCTGACTTGGAAATATCGTCGTTCCTTTACTGTCACTGGGTCAATATCCTGGAATTCCCTCCCTAACAGCGCTGTGGGCGTACCTACACCTCATGGACTGCAGCGGCTCAAGAAGGCAACTCACCACCACCTTCTTAAGGGCAATTAGGGATGGGCAATAAATGCTGGCCTAACCAGTGAAGGCCACATCCTGTAAAAAAAAAGTTTTTCTTTTTTTTTATAAATTTAGGGTACCCAATTATTTTTTCCAATTAAGGGGCAATTTAGCGTGGCCAATCCACCTATCCTGCACATCTTTTGGGTTGTGGGGGCGAAACCCACGCAGACACGGGGAGAATGTGCAAACTCCTCACGGACAGTGACCCAGAGCCGGGATTCGAACCTGGGTCCTCAGCGCCGTAGGCAGCAATGCTAACCACTCTGCCACCATGCTGCCCTCACATCCTGTAAAAATGAATGAATTATTTTTAAAGTGCCCTGTTGAAAGATGAGATGCTGCTTGCAACGAGCTTCATTGGAACACTGCAGCAGAACCTCGGCCTCTCGGGCATAGTTAGGAGCCAGGTGGAGAACTAAACTCACAGGTGACTGCATGTCGGCGGTCCCATTTGTGGACTGAACGTCCTGCAAAGCAGCCACACAGTCTTCAGTTTGGCCTCCCCAATGTAGAGGAGACCACATCATGAGCAACGAGTACCAAATTGAAAAGGTGGGAGTTGCATCATTTGCGCTTGCATGCAAAGCTGCAGCAGGAAACAGGTGGGTGTGTTCGGAGTGACTGTCAATACGCGTTGTTGTTGCAGGGTGCATCACCTGTCAGAGAGGCGAATGTGACATATCCTGCAAGACGTTTCCATGCGTTGTGAACCTCTACATTTGCAAGTGACTTGCGGGAGGTGTACTGAGCCCACACTGGGAGTTGTATGAGTCAGAGTTTTTGGAATGAACGCAAGGGAAGCAGCTGGCTAGTCCCTGGGTGAAGTGGGAAATGATGCAGAACAGCTGTGATCAGCCAGAGAGGCCAGTCACCCTTCGAGGCCCCATTCGAGGGCAGCACTCGCTCTTCAACTGCATTTCCATGAGAAGATTCAGCGGATCAGTCCCCCCCCCCCCCCAACTTCCAGCAGAGGATGTGTGATTGCCAACGCCCTGTCGGCTGAATAGGGGATGTTTTGGGCAGTTACGGTCTGTGTAAAGTTTGGGTCAGCTCTGGATGGGCAGGTGAGTGCTGCGACACTGAGCCTGACAGCCATGAGTATTGGGGCAGGGTCAGACAGATGTGAGACTGGGTGGGCAGGGTCAGACAGACATTAGTATTGTAGCGCAGGGTTAGACAGATGTGCCTAATGGTGAGCAGGGTTAGACAGACGTGAGTATTGGTGAGCATGGTCAGACAGACATGAGTATTGAGCAGGATCAGACAGCTGTGACCAGTGACTATTGGTGAGGAGGGTCAGACAGATATGTGTAATGGTGAGCAGGATAAGACAGACGTGAGTATTGGTGAGCAGGGTCAGACAGATGTGAGTATTGGTGAGGAGGATCAGGCAGATGTGTGTAATGGTGAACAACGTTAGACAGGCTTGAATATTGAAGAGCAGGGTCAGATGGACATGAGTATTGATAGTCAAGATTGAATGGACATGGGGGTTCCAAAACTAGTTGGACATATTTGGTGTGCGTTTGATCATCTAACCTTCCATGACCCAGCTCAGTTAGGTCGCAATTTTCCGCTATTTCCAGCAACCAATAAACAAAAGTGTTCAAAGTTAATGGAGAATAAAAATTTATTTTACTTCAATGCCCTTTGATTTTTCTCCCGGTATTTGTACTCCCAGGAGTGGCTTGGAGGATCAATCTATAATTCCTGGCGACTCCAGGGCCAATCCCAGATGGGTGGAAACATTAGGCTGATGTGAGTATTATTGGGGAGGGTCAGACGGGCTTGTGAGTCCTAATGGGTAAGCCCTGGGGCTGTCATTTGGGAGATGCGGATGAACAGGTAGAGATGCCGGAGGGAGGGGTCTAGGTGAACAGGGAGGCGCGTAGTAAAGGCCGGTGTTTGCTGCTGCTCAAGATCCTGGGGTCATCCTCCGCCAGCTTCCTGACTCACGTTCTTCTTGCCGCAGCTGCTTCTGTATCTGATCGAACCATCTCCCCGTATATATGGGCAGTCTATTGTGAGCTACCAGAGGTAAGGGGAGGGAAAGTGAGGGGCGGAGCTTAGCGGAACAATTATGGACTTTAGGGTCTCGCGGGCCAAAGGCGTGACCACCAAACGTGAGGCTAAGGAAGTGGGGTTTGCTGAAGACATTCCCGTAAGTTTGCTAGCTCTGAAGGCTACAGTTTTCTCCCCCTCCTTCCTGTACTTCCCCCAGTCTTTCTGTACAAGCTGTTCCTGGATTGTGCAATGTCGTTGATTGAAATCTGCCTGCCTTGTGAAACCAGTTATCAGGAGAACCATCAGTTGAGGACTGATTATTGTGGTTCAAGAAAGGAACTCGTTGTATGAATTAAGGGTAGGAGAAGGATTGCTGTGAAATGACTGGGTCGGATATTGGCATACTGCATTGCCCTCTGCTCTCGGATCTGTTAATCCCATCACCACATGTATGCTGAGTCTGGTGTTTCCCCCCCCCCCCCCCCCCCACTTGCCCCTGTCTCTATACTTGTACCTATTAATTCCTGTCACTTGCATGTGCGTGTGCAAGTTCCTTCTTAATGTTAATGCCTCCTCTGTCGGCACCCCAGGTTAGATACAGAGTAAAAGTTCCCTCTGAACAGACCCATCAAACTCTCCCAGGTTAGGCATAGCGTGGGGTTAAACACAGAGCAAAGCTTCCTAGGCATTCATGTGGGGCCATGGGAACAGGAGGAGGCCATTCAGCTCCTCTGGCCTGTCCGGCCCTTCAGTTAGGTCACAGTTCGACTGTGCCCCACCTCTGTTTACCCGCCTTTGATGGATTGTTATTCGGGAAGGGTCTCGGGGGTTAGGAAACAATCGCAGCCGTGAAAGTTTCAGTGAACCAGAATCCACAGCTTTTGGGGGTTCGGTGGAGGGAGGGTGTTACGGGGTCGAGAGTGTTACAGATTTGCACGACTATGTCGGGAAAAAGATCTTCCTCATTTCCTTGCAAAACAGCTCTGTTCTAATTTTTTTTTAAATTCTGTCCCTCCCTCAAGGCCAGCACATTCTTTGGGAGTTGCAGTGCCCAAAAATCATCTCAGTGCTCCAGATGGGCTCTGGCCAAGACTGCATACAACCAAAGTATACAGCTTCCTTCCCTTGTATTGCAGTCCCTCTTGAAAGGGAGACTCATTTTTGTATTACTTTATCTCTCTCCCCCCCTCCCCCCCCAGGTACCATGTGTTATGAATGCCACTGATGTTAAATGTGAGGGTATCCCAGAAGGGTAACTTGGATAGAAAGGCTAGATTGGGATAAAATTTGGCAGATGGAGTTCAATGTGGATTAGTGTGAGGTTACCCATTTTGGCCGAACAAAGTCAGGCAAATTATTATCTGAATGGAAAGCAGATTCAAAATGTGTCTGGGGAGAGGGTTCTGGGTGTCTTTGTTCATGAATCACAGAAAGTCTGTATGCAGATACAAAATGAAATAAGAAAGGCAAATGGAATGTGCAAAAGGACTGGAGTATAAAAGTAGAGAAGTGTTATTGCAATTGTGTAGGGTGTTGGTGAGACCACATCTGGAGTATTGTGTCCAGTTTTGGTCTCCTTACTTGAGGAAGGATGTGGTGACATTGGAGGCAGTTCAGAGGAAGTTCACCGGATTGATTCCAGGGATGAAGGGGTTGACGTAGGAAGAGAGATTAAACAGTTTGGGCTTATACTCACTGGAGTTTAGAAGGATGACGGGGGATCTAATCGAGGTATATAAAATACTAAAAGTAAATGTCGACCAAATGTACCCCCTTGTGGGGAATCTAGAATAAGGGGTCACAGATATAGGCTGAGAGGTGGTAGATTTAAAACTGAGACGATGAGGCACTACTTCTAGCAGAGGGTGGTGAATTTGTGGACCTCGCTGCCCCATAGTGCGGTGGAATCCGAATCATTAAATGGTTTCAAGAGGGAGATAGATATATTTCTGATTTAAATAACGGGTTAAAGGCAAATGTGAAACAGGTGGGGAGGTGGATTTGAGACCAGGAAGAGATCAGCCATGGTGTGATTGAATGACGGAGCAGGCTCGAAGGGCTGAATTGCCTACTTCTGCTCCTAATTCCTATATTCCTATGAACGGTTCTTAGTGGTGTATATTGTCAACTTGGTACACTGTGAGAAAAGATAGTCCAGTCATTGTGTGATCAATTAATAAAGAATATTTATTAACTTAAAAGAAACACACAAGAAGGACTACAGTACACTATAAGAGTTAATGATGGCGACGTGCACACGGTATTACATGAAATTACCCGTTTGATTCCCAACTACCTATGTTTCCTGAATTCTGAGATGCCCCTTTGTTCCCAAACAACATCCAATATTGTATAACTCTAAGCTAAATCCAGCAGACAATTACCACTCACGGGTTACTTGGCCATCTTTCATTTCAGCGAAGGCAAAATCTCCTGGGTTTGAGTTTTGGAACTTAACTGGCTGCCCTTTAGCAATAAATTTTCATGGCCATTCGGTCCTGAAGCAGGATCCGAACCTGGAGCTTGCGGTCCAGCGATTGGAGCACTACCAACTGCGCCAGACCACCTGCTTTGCCCGTGTACTCGCTTTTATGCGTAGATGCCCAGATTCCTTTTGCTCCTCCACACCATCTCGGATGTTGGAAGAATTCTTCCGAATCCAAAATCTGGGTGGCCACGCACACCTCCCACTTTGAACTGACATGGGTGGTCCCAGGTCAGCTGCCACGTGAGTTTGAGACAGAGCAAATCACAGGTTTGGGATTTGTAGGGCTCTCTTTTAAAGAGGCTCAGAGAGGAGTTCCGAAAGGGGTGTTTCAAATCCATATCTCTGACGTACCTGCCCTCCCTTAACTGAGTACCCAGTTAGAATTGCTGAATCACTGGTGAAAGCCTCTGTCTCTAGCAGTGGAATAGCCGTCCTGCACCTCTCTGCCTCATTTTCCTCCCTTAACAAGCTACCTTTTCGACCAAGCTTTTGGCCTGATATCAACTTATTGATCTCAGCGTCATACTTCATTTTATCACGCTCCTGTGGGGCGCTGTCATTATGTTTTTTGGGTTTTTTTTCCTTTAAAACATTTTTTTGCGTGCCCAATTATTATTTTTACCAATTAAGGGGCAATTTAGCGTGGCCAATCCACCTACCCCGCACATCTTTGGGTTGTGGGGATGAAACCCACGCAGACATGGGGAGAATGTGCAAACTCCACATGCACAGTCACCCAGGGCCAGGATTCGAACCCGGGTCCTCAGCGCCACAGTCCCAAGTGCTAACCACTGCGCCACGTGCCGCCCTTTCATTATGTTAAAGGCTTTGTGGAACTACAAGTGGGTTATTGTGACCAAAAGGAACATCACCAGAGGACATAGAGTTAAGATAATTGTCAAAAGTACGAGTAAGGGCAGCACGGTGGCCTAGTGGTTAGCACAACCGCCTCACGGCGCTGAGGTCCCAGGTTCGATCCCGGCTCTGGGTCACTGTCTGTGTGGAGTTTGCACATTCTCCCCGTGTCTGCGTGGGTTTCACCCCCACAACCCAAAAATGTGCAGAGTAGGTGGATTGGCCACGCTAAATTGCCCCTTAATTGGAAAAACTAATTGGGTAATCTAAATTAAAAAAAAAAAAAGTACGAGTAAAGGGGCAGCACGATGGTGCAGTGGTTAGCCCTGCTGCCTCACGGCGCCGAGGTCCCAGGTTCGGTCCCGGGCCCGGGTCACTGTCCGTGTGGAGTTTGCACATTCTCCCCGTGTTTGCGTAGGTTTAGCCCCCACATCCCAAAGATGTGCAGCATAGGTAGATTGGCCACGCTAAATTGCCCTTTAATTGGGAAAAAAATGAATTGGGTACTCTAAAAAAAATTTTTTTAAAGTATGAGTGAGGAGGTGAGGAATAGTTTTTTGCACAGGTTTGTTACGAGAATATTCTGAGGGCAGGATTTACTCATATTTGGAAACAAATGGATTAGCGAGAGGTAGCATGGATTTGTGAAGGGGCGGGCGTGTCTCACTAACGTGATCGAGTTTTTTTGAGGAAGTGATGAAGATGTTTGATGAGGGGAGGGCGGTGGATGTTGTCTACATGGACTTCAGTAAGATGGAAGACTGGTATAAAAGGTAAAGTCACACTTCTGGCAAGATGGATACAGAACTGGCTAGGTCATAGAAGACAGAGGGTAGTAGTGGAAGGGTGCTTTTCTGATTGGAGGGATGTGACTAGTGGTATTCCGCAGGTATCAGTGCTGGGACTGTTGTTATTTGTAGTTTATATAAATGATTTGGAGGAAAATGTAGCTGGTCTGATTAGTAAGTTTGCAGACGACACAAAGGTTGGTGGAGTTGCAGATAGTGAAGAGGATTGTCAAAGAATACAGCAGGACTTAGATTAGTTGGAGTTTTGGGCAAAGAAATGGCAAATGGAGGTTAATCCAGACAAATGTGAGGTAATACATTTTGGAAGATCTCATACAACTGGGAAATATACAGTAAATGGAGAACCCTTTGAGGTTGACAGGCAGAGAGATCTGGGCGTACAGGTCCAGAGATCACAAAGTGGCAACGCAGGCGGATAAGGTAGTCAAGAGGCACACGGCATGCTTGCCTTCATCAGTCGGAGCATTGAGGATAAAAATTGGTAAGTCACGCTGCAGCTGCACAGAGCCTTAGTTAGGCCACATTTGAAATATTGCGCACAATTCTGGTCGCCACACTACCAGAAGGAGAGGATACAGAAAGGGTTTATCATAGATTCCCTACAGTGCAGAAGGAGGCCATATGGCCCATCGAGCATGACTGGCCCTTGGAAAGAGCAACTTCCACCCTATCCCAGTAACCCTACCTAACCTTTTGGACACTAAGGGGCAATTTATCGTGGCCAATCCACCTAACCTGCAAATCTTTGGATTGGTGGAGAAAACCGGAGCACCTGGAGGACACGGGGAGAAAGTACAAACTCCACACAGTCACTAAAAGGCCAGAATTGAACCCGGGTCCCTGGAGCTGTGAGGCAGCAGTGCTTTTTTAAAATATAAATTAAGAGAACCCAATTCATTTTTTCCAATTAAGGGGCAATTTAGCGTGGCCAATCCATCTACCCTGCACATCTTTGTGTTGTGGGGGTGAAACCCACGCAAACACGGGGAGAATGTGCAAACTCCACGCAGACAGTGACCCAGAGACGGGATCGAAGCTGCGACCTCGGTGCCGTGAAGCAGCAGTGCTAACCCACTGCACCACTGTGCTGCCCCATGACAGCAGTCTAACCACTGTGCTACCGTACCGCCTACGATTTACGAGGATGTTGCCTGATCTGTCGGGTATGAACTTGAGGAGAGGTTGGTTAAATTAGGATTGTTTTCACTGGAATGACTGAGGTTTACAAAATTAAGAGTGGTATGGACAGAACGGATAGTCAGACACTTTTTTCCGGGGTGGAAAAGTCAATTACATGGGGACATAGGTTCTAATGGTCCGGGGGGGGAAAGTTTAGAGGAAATGTGCGAGGCACGTTTTTTACACAAAGGGTGGTGAATGCCTGGACATCACTGCCGGGGGAGCTGGTGGAAGCAGATACGATAGCAACGTTTAAGAGGCATCTTGACAAATACATGACGGAGGTGGGAATGGAGGAATATGGACCCCGGAAGTGCAGAAGGTTTTAGTTTAGGCAGGCATCATGATAGGCACAGGCCTGGAGGGTTGAATGGCCTTTGATCCGGAATGCACTGCATGAAAGGGTAAATGAAGCAGCTTCATTGATTAATAGATAACATGCGATATGGAATCAAAGAAGAACAAAGAAAATTACAGCACAGGAACAGGCCCTTCGGCCCTCCCAGCCTGCGCCGATCCAGATCCTTTATCTAAACCTGTCGCCTATTTTCCAAGATCTACTTCCCTCTGTTCCCCACCCGTTCATATATCTGTCCAGATGCATCTTAAATGATGCTATCATGCCCGCCTCTACCATCTCCACTGGCAAAGCGTTCCAGGCACCCACCACCCTCTGCGTAAAAAACTTTCCACGCACATCTCCCTTAAAATTTCCCCCTCTCACCTTGAAATCGTGACCCCTTGTAATTGACACCCCCACTCTTGGAAAAAGCTTGTTGCTATCCACCCTGTCCATACCTCTCATAATTTTGTAGACCTCAATCAGGTCCCCCCTCAACCTCCGTCTTTCCAACGAAAACAATCCTAATCTACTCAACCTTTCTTCATAGCTCGCACCCTCCATACCAGGCAACATCCTGGTGAACCTCCTCTGCACCCTCTCTAAAGCATCCACATCCTTCTGGTAATGTGGCGACCAGAACTGAACGCATTATTCCAAATGTGGCCGAACCAAAGTCCTATACAACTGTAACATGACCTGCCGACTCTTGTACTCAATACCCCATCCAATGAAGGCAAGCATGCTGTATGCCTTCTTGACCACTCTATTGACCTGCATTGCCACCTTCAGGGTACAATGGACCTGAACTCCCAGATCTCTCTGTACATCAATTTTCCCCAGGACTCTTCCATTGACCATATAGTCTGCTCTTGAGTTAGATCTTCCAAAATGCATCACCTTGCATTTGCCTGGATTGAACTCCATCTGCCATTTCTCTGCCCAACTCTCCAATCTATCTATATTTGCTGTATTCTCTGACAGTCCTCCTCGCTATCTGCAACTCCACCAATCTTAGTATCATCTGCAAACGTGCTCATCAGACCACTTATACCTTCGTCCAGATCATTTATGTATATCACAAACAACAGTGGTCCGAGCACGGATCCCTATGGAACACCACTAGTCACCTTTCTCCATTTTGAGACACTCCCTTCCACCACTACTCTCTGTCTCCTGTTGCCCAGCCTGTTCTTTATCCATCTAGCTAGGACACCCTGAACCCCATACAACTTCACTTTTTCCATCAACCTGCCATGGGAAACATTATCAAACGCCTTACTGAAGTCCATGTATATGACGTCTACAGCCCTTCCCTCATCAATTAACTTTGTCAATCAGATCAATACTTTTTAAATTAAATTAAGAGTAGCCAGTTATTTTTTTCCAATTAAGGGGCAGTTTAGCGTGGCCAATCTACCTACCCTGCACATCTTTGGGTTTGTGGGAGTGAGACCCACGCAGACTCAGGGAGAATGTGGAAACTCCACACGGACAGTGACCCAGGGCTGGGATTGAACCCGAGTCCTTGGTGCCGTAAAGCAGCAGTGCTTACCACTGTGCCACCGTGCCGCCCTTTGGAATCAAATGAGTACTTGAAGGGGAAGAAAAATTGCAGGATAAAGAGCAGAGAAGTGGAACTCATTGGATAGCTCATTCCAAGAGCTATCACAGGCAGGCATGATGGGCTGAATGACCTCCTCCTGCCCAGTGTCTTTTCTATGAACAAAGACATATTCTCCCATCAATGTGATCTGCTGAAGGATAGCCAGTTACCCATGGTCTTGTCCAGTGCTCAAGATTCTTCTGCCCTGATTGTTGTACAGAAAAGTAGCACAGTTAATGACATTTTATTTTCTTGCGTTGTCAAAAGAAAGAACGTGGGTTGGTATAGCGCCCTTCACAACTTCAGAAATTCCTTAATCATGTTGCAACCCGTAAAGTAGATTTTTAGTGTTGTAATGTAGGAAATGTGGCCCCGTTGCGCACAACACTCAAAACTGTTAGTGTGCCTTGAATTAGGAAATATCGGTGTGTCTATTCTCTCTCGAACTCCAGTCTGTCGGTGTCTCTCCCTCTTGAACTCAACTCTGACTGTCTCTCTCTCGAACACTAGGCGATCAGTGTCTCTCACTCGATCCCCACTCTGTCGGTGTCTCTCACTCGATCTCCAGTCTGTCGGTGTCTCTCTCTCTCGATCTCCAGTCTGTCGGTGTCTCTCTCTCGATCTCCAGTCTGTCGGTGTCTCTCGATGTCCAGTCTGTCGGTGTCTCTCTCTCGATGTCCAGTCTGTCGGTGTCTCTCACTCGATCTCTAGTCTGTCGGTGTCTCTCACTCGATCTCCACTCTGTCGGTGTCTCTCTCTCGATCTCCAGTCTGTCGGTGTCTCTCTCTCGATCTCCAGTCTGTCGGTGTCTCTCACTCGATCTCCAGTCTGTCGGTGTCTCTCTCTCTCTCTCGATCTCCAGTCTGTCGGTGTCTCTCTCTCTCTCTCGATCTCCAGTCTGTCGGTGTCTCTCTCTCGATCTCCAGTCTGTCGGTGTCTCTCTCTCTCGATCTCCAGTCTGTCGGTGTCTCTCTCTCGATCTCCAGTCTGTCGGTGTCTCTCTCTCGATCTCCAGTCTGTCGGTGTCTCGCTCGATCTCCAGTCTGTCGGTGTCTCTCTCGATCTACAGTCTGTCGGTGTCTCTCTCTCTCTCGATCTCCAGTCTGTCGGTGTCTCTCGATCTCCAGTCTGTCGGTGTCTCTCGATCTCCAGTCTGTCGGTGTCTCTCGATCTCCAGTCTGTCGGTGTCTCTCTCTCGATCTCCAGTCTGTCGGTGTCTCTCTCGATCTCCAGTCTGTCGGTGTCTCTCTCTCTCGGTTTCCAGTCTGTCAGTGTCTTTCTCTCGATCTCCAGTCTGTCGGTGTCTCTCTCTCGATCTCCAGTCTGTCGGTGTCTCTCTCTCGATCTCCAGTCTGTCGGTGTCTCTCTCGATCTCCAGTCTGTCGGTGTCTCTCTCTTGATCTCCAGTCTGCCAGTGTCTCTCTCTCGATCTCCAGTCTGTCGGTTTCGCTCTCGATCACCAGTCTGACGGTGTCTCTCTCGATCTCCAGTCTGTCGGCCTCTCGATCTCCAGTCTGTCGGTGTCTCTCTCTCTCGATCTCCAGTCTGTCGGTGTCTCTCTCGATCTCCAGTCTGTCGGTGTCTCCCTCGATCACTAGTCTGTCGGTGTCTCTCTCGATCTCCAGTCTGTCGGTGTCTCTCTCGATCTCCAGTCTGTCGGTGTCTCTCTCTCGATCTCCAGTCTGTCGGTGTCTCTCTCTCGATCTCCAGTCTGTCGGTGTCTCTCTCTCGATCTCCAGTCTGTCGGTGTCTCTCTCTCGATCTCCAGTCTGTCGGTGTCTCTCTCTCGATCTCCAGTCTGTCGGTGTCTCTCTCGATCTCCAGTCTGTCGGTGTCTCTCTCTCGATCTCCAGTCTGTCTGGTGTCTCTCTCTCGATCTCCAGTCTGTCGGTGTCTCTCTCTCTCTCGATCTCCAGCCTGTCGGTGTCTCTCTCTCGATCTCCAGTCTGTCGGTGTCTCTCTCTCTCGATCTCCAGTCTGTCGGTGGTCTCTCTCCTCTCGATCTCCAGTCTGTCGGTGTCTCTCTCGATCGTCCAGTCTGTCGGTGTCTCTCTCTCGATCTCCAGTCTGTCGGTGTCTCTCTCTCGATCTCCAGTCTGTCGGTGTCTCTCTCTCGATCTCCAGTCCCTGTCAGTGTCTCTCTCCTCGATCTCCAGTCTGTCGGTGTCTCTCTCGATCTCCAGTCTGTCTGTTCATCTCTCTCTCGATCTCCAGTCTGTCGGTGTCTCGCTCTCGATCTCCAGTCTGTCGGTGTCTCTCTCGATCTCCAGTCTGTCGGTGTCTCTCTCGATCTCCAGTCTGTCGGTGTCTCTCTCGATCTCCAGTCTGTCGGTGTCTCTCTCTCTCGATCTCCAGTCTGTCAGTGTCTCTCTCGATCTCCAGTCTGTCGGTGTCTCTCTCTCTCGATCTCCGGTCTGTCAGTGTCTCTCTCGATCTCCAGTCTGTCGGTGTCTCTCTCTCGATCTCCAGTCTGTCGGTGTCTCTCTCTCTCGATCTCCAGCCTGTCGGTGTCTCTCTCGATCTCACAGTCTGTCGGTGTCTCTCTCTCGATCTCCAGTCTGTCGGTGTCCTCTCTCTCGATCTCCAGTCTGTCGGTGTCCTCTCTCTCTCGATCTCCAGTCTGTCGGTGTCTCTCACTCGATCTCAAGTCTGTCGGTGTCGCTCTCTCGATCTCCAGTCTGTCGGTGTCTCTCTCTCGATCTCCGGTCTGTGAGTGTGTCTCTCGATCTCCAGTCTGTCGGTGTCGCTCTCTCGATCTCCAGTCTGTCGGTGTCGCACTCTCTCGATCTCCAGCCTGTCGGTGTCTGTCTCGATCTCCAGTCTGTCGGTGTCTCTCTCTCGATCTCCAGTCTGTCGGTGTCTCTCTCTCGATCTCCAGTCTGTCGGTGTCTCTCTCTCGTCTGCCAGTCTGTCGGTGTCTCTCCTCGATCTCCAGTCTGTCAGTGTCCTCTCTCTCGATCTCCAGTCTGTCGGTGTCTCTCCTCGATCTCCAGTCTGTCGGTGTCTCTCTCCTCGATCTCCAGTCTGTCGGTGTCTCTCTCGATCTCCAGTCTGTCGGTGTCCTCTCTAATCTCGATCTCCGGTCTGTCGGTGGTCTCTCTCTCGATCTCCAGTCTGTCGGTGTCTCTCTCTCGATCTCCAGTCTGTCGGTGTCTCTCTCTCTCGATCTCCGGTCTGTCAGTGTCTCTCTCGATCTCCAGTCTGTCGGTGTTTCTCACTCGATCTCCAGTCTGTCGTGAATCTCTCATCGATGTCCTCAGTCTGTGTCGGTGGTCTCTCTCTCGATCCTCCAGCTCTGTCGGTGTCTCTCTCTCCTCGAATCTCCATGCGGTCGGTGTCTCTCTCTCTCGATCTTCCAGCTCGGTCCGGTGTCTCTCTCTCTCGATCTCCAGTCTGTCTGTGTCTCTCTCTCGATCTCCAATCTGTCGGTGTCGCACTCTCTCGATCTCCAGTCTGTCGGTGTCTCTCTCGATCTCCAGTCTGTCAGTGTCTCTCTCTCGATCTCCAGTCTGTCGGTGTCTCTCTCTCGATCTCCAGTCTGTCGGTGTCTCTCTCTCGATCTCCAGTCTGTCGGTGTCTCTCTCTCGATCTCCAGTCTGTCAGTGTCTCTCCCGACTTCCAGTCTGTCGGTGTCTCTCTCTCTCGATCTCCAGCCTGTCGGTGTCTCTCTCTCGATCTCCAGTCTGTCGGTGTCTCTCTCTCTCGATCTCCAGTCTGTCGGTGTCTCTCTCTCTCGGTCTCCAGTCTGTCAGTGTCTCTCTCGATCTCCAGTCTGTTGGTGTCTCTCTCTCGATCTCCAGTCTGTTGGTGTCTCTCTCTCGATCTCCAGTCTGTCGGTGTCGCACTCTCTCGATCTCCAGTCTGTCGGTGTCGCACTCTCTCGATCTCCAGTCTGTCAGTGTCTCTCTCTTTCGATCTCCAGTCTGTCGGTGTCTCTCTCTCGATCTCCAGTCTGTCGGTGTCTCTCCGTCGATCTCCAGTCTGTCGGTGTCTCTCCGTCGATCTCCAGTCTGTCGGTGTCTCTCTCTCTCGATCTCCAGTCTGTCTGTGTCTCTCTCTCGATCTCCAATCTGTCGGTGTCTCGCTCGATCACCAGTCTGTCGGTGTCTCTCTCTCTCTCGATCTCCAGTCTGTCGGTGTCTCTCTCTCTCTCGATCTCCAGTCTGTCGGTGTCTCTCGATCTCCAGTCTGTCGGTGTCTCTCTCTTTCGATCTCCAGTCTGTCAGTGTCTCTCTCTCGATCTCCAGTCTGTCGGTGTCTCTCTCTCGATCTCCAGTCTGTCGGTGTCTCTCTGTCGATCTCCAGTCTGTCGGTGTCTCTCTCTCTCGATCTCCAGTCTGTCGGTGTCTCTCTCTCGATCTCCAGTCTGTCGGTGTCTCGCTCGATCTCCAGCCTGTCGGTGTCTCTCTCGATCTCCAGTCTGTCGGTGTCTCTCACTCTCTCGATCCCCAGTCTGTCGGTGTCTCTCACTCTCTCGATCCCCAGTCTGTCAGTGCCTCTCTCTCGATCTCCAGTCTGTCGGTGTCTCTCTCTCTCGATCTCCAGTCTGTCGGTGTCTCCCTCTCGATCTCCAATCTGTCAGTGTCTCTCTCTCTCGATCTCCAATCTGTCAGTGTCTCTCTCTGTCGATCTCCAGTCTGTCGGTGTCTCTCTCTCGCGATCTCCAGTCTGTCGGCGTCTCTCCGTCGATCTCCAGTCTGTCGGTGTCTCTCTCTCGATCTCCAGTCTGTCGGTGTCACTCTCTCGATCTCCAGTCTGTCAGTGTCTCTCTCTCGATCTCCAGTCTGTCAGTGTCTCTCTCTCGATCTCCAGTCTGTCGGTGTCTCTCTCTCGATCTCCAGTCTGTCGGTGTCTCTCTCTCGATCTCCAGTCTGTCGGTGTCTCTCTCTCGATCTCCAGTCTGTCGGTGTCTCTCTCTCGATCTCCAGTCTGTCGGTGTCTCTCTCTCGATCTCCAGTCTGTCGGTGTCTCTCTCTTTCGATCTCCAGTCTGTCAGTGTCTCTCTCTCGATTTGCAGTCTGTCGGTGTCTCTCTCTCGATCTCCAGTCTGTCGGTGTCTCTCTGTCGATCTCCAGTCTGTCGGTGTCTCTCTCTCTCGATCTCCAGTCTGTCGGTGTCTCTCTCTCGATCTCCAGTCTGTCGGTGTCTCGCTCGATCTCCAGCCTGTCGGTGTCTCTCTCGATCTCCAGTCTGTCGGTGTCTCTCACTCTCTCGATCCCCAGTCTGTCGGTGTCTCTCACTCTCTCGATCCCCAGTCTGTCAGTGCCTCTCTCTCGATCTCCAGTCTGTCGGTGTCTCTCTCTCTCGATCTCCAGTCTGTCGGTGTCTCTCTCTCGATCTCCAGTCTGTCGGTGTCTCTCTGTCGATCTCCAGTCTGTCGGTGTCTCTCTCTCTCGATCTCCAGTCTGTCGGTGTCTCTCTCTCGATCTCCAGTCTGTCGGTGTCTCTCTGTCGATCTCCAGCCTGTCAGTGTCTCTCTCTCGATGACCAGTCTGTCCGTGTCTCTCTCTCGATGACCAGTATGTCGGTGTCTCTCTCTCGATCTCCAGTCTGTCGGTGTCTCTCTCTCGATCTCCAGCCTGTCGGTGTCTCTCTCTCGACCAGTCTGTCGGTGTCTCTCCGTCGATCTCCAGTCTGTCTGTGTCTCCCTCTCGATCTCCAGTCTGTCGGTGTCTCTCTCTCGATCTCCAATCTGTCAGTGTCTCTCTCTGTCGATCTCCAGTCTGTCGGTGTCTCTCTCTCTCGATCTCCAGTCTGTCGGTGTCTCTCCGTCGATCTCCAGTCTGTCGGTGTCTCTCTCTCGATCTCCAGTCTGTCAGTGTCTCTCTCTTGATCTCCAGTCTGTCAGTGTCTCTCTCTCGATCTCCAGTCTGTCGGTGTCTCTCTCTCGATCTCCAGTCTGTCGGTGTCTCTCTCTCGATCTCCAGTCTGTCGGTGTCTCTCTCTCGATCTCCAGTCTGTCGGTGTCTCTCTCTGTCGATCTCCAGTCTGTCGGTGTCTCTCTCTCGATCTCCAGTCTGTCGGTGTTTCTCTCGTCGATCTCCAGTCTGTCGGTGTCTCTCTCTCTCGATCTCCAGTCTGTCGGTGTCTCTCTCTCGATCTCCAATCTGTCGGTGTCTCTCTCTCTCTCGATCTCCAGTCTGTCGGTGTCTCTCTCTCGATCTCCAGTCTGTCGGTGTCTCTCTCTCGATCTCCAGTCTGTCGGTGTCTCTCTCTCGATCTCCAGTCTGTCGGTGTCTCTCTCTCGATCTCCAGTCTGTCGGTGTCTCTCTCTCTCGATCTCCAGTCTGTCGGTGTCTCTCTCGATCTCCAGTCTGTCGGTGTCTCTCTCTCGATCTCCAGTCTGTCGGTGTCTCTCTCTATCTCCAGTCTGTCGGTGTCTCTCACTCTCTCGATCCCCAGCCTGTCAGTGCCTCTCTCTCGATCTCCAGTCTGTCGGTGTCTCTCTCTCTCGATCTCCAGTCTGTCGGTGTCTCTCTCTCGATCTCCTGTCTGTCGGTGTCTCTCTGTCAATCTCCAGTCTGTCGGTGTCTCTCTGTCGATCTCCAGCCTGTCGGTGTCTCTCTCTCTCGATCTCCAGTCTGTCGGTGTCTCTCTCTCGACCAGTCTGTCGGTGTCTCTCCGTCGATCTCCAGTCTGTCGGTGTCTCCCTCTCGATCTCCAGTCTGTCAGTGTCTCTCTCTCGATCTCCAGTCTGTCGGTGTCTCTCTCTCGATCTCCAATCTGTCAGTGTCTCTCTCTCTCGATCTCCAGCCTGTCGGTGTCTCTCTCTCTCGATCTCCAGCCTGTCGGTGTCTCTCTCTCGATCTCCAGTCTGTCAGTGTCTCTCTCTCGATCTCCAGTCTGTCGGTGTCTCGCTCGATCTCCAGCCTGTCGGTGTCTCTCTCGATCTCCAGTCCTGTCGGTTGTCTCTCTCTCTCGATCTCCAGTCTGCGGTTGTCTCTCTCTCGATCTCCAGTCTGTCGGTGTCTCTCTTCGATCTCCAGTCTGTCGGTGTCTCTCTCTCGATCTCCAGTCTGTCGGTGTCTCTGCGATCTCCAGTCTGTCGGTGTCTCTCTCTCGATGATCCAGCTGTCGGTGTCTCTCCTCGATCTCCAGTCTGTCGGCTGTCTCTCTCTCTCGATCTCCAGTCTGTCGGTGTCTCTCTCTCTCGATCTCCAGTCTGTCGGTGTCTCTCTCCTCGATCTCCAGTCTGTCGTGTCTCTCTCTCGATCTCCAGTCTGTCGGTGTCTCTCTCTCGATCTCCAGCTCGTCAGGTGTCTCTCTCTCGATCTCCAGTCTGTCGGTGTCTCTCTCTCGATCTCCAGTCTGTCGGTGTCCTCTCTCTCGATCTCCAGTCTGTCGTGTCTCTCTCTCGATCTCCAGTCTGTCGGTGTCTCTCTCTCGATCTCCAGTCTGTCGGTGTCTCTCTCTCGATCTCCAGTCTGTCAGTGTCTCTCTCTCGATCGCCAGTCTGTCTGTGTCTCTCTCTCGATCTCCAGTCTGTCGGTGTCTCTCTCTCGGTCTCCAGTCTGTCGGTGTCTCTCTCTTATCTTCAGATCTGTTGGTGTCTCTCTCTCGATCTCCAGTCTGTCAGTGTCTCTCTCGAGCTCCAGTCTGTCAGTGTGTCTCTCGAGCTCCAGTCTGTTGGTATCTGACTATCTCTCTCTCTCTAATTTGCATTCCCTCACTCAATCCCTAGTGTGCTTGAAGCCTGCTTCAATTGGTGTATCCTTGACTGATCCCATTCTTTTGTATTCCCCTTGTTTCCCCCCCTTTCCCTTCCTGCAGGTTGATGGAGTTGGAGTAACGGTGGGGGGAGGTGAGCAGCACGTGGACGTGGAGAGAGAATGCTGCGGCGGATCAATGTGATAGTTTGGGGGGTGCTGCTCTTCATCGGCTGGAACCTGCTCCTGCTCTTCTTCCTGCTGGGCCGCCCACCAGCCGGTGGTAATCCCGACCACGAGCAGCTGACCCGCGACGTGGTCAAGGTGGCCGAGGAGGTGGAGTCGGAGCTGGAGAACCAGAAGAAGCTGCTCCAGCAAATCCAGCAACACCGGGGCCTATGGCGGCGGGGAAAGACGCCTGCGGCTGTGGCTGGGGGGAGCAGAGCCCCAGCCGGCGACCTCCAAGCCAGCGACGTGGTGCTACCGGTGCTGGTGATCGGCTGTGACCGTCCCACCATCCGGCGGTGCCTGGACAAGTTGCTCCACTACCGGCCCTCCAAGGAACACTTCCCCATCCTAGTGAGCCAGGACTGCGGCCACGAGGAGACGGCCAGGGTGATTGCCTCGTACGGCGACCAGGTGATGCACATCCGGCAGCCGGACCTGTCTGACCTGCGGGTGCCGCCTGAGCACCGCAAGTTCCAGGGCTACTACAAGATCGCCCGGCACTACCGCTGGGCGCTCAACCAGGTCTTCCACACCTTCAAGTACCAGGCGGCCGTCATCGTGGAGGACGACCTGGAGGTGGCGCCCGACTTCTTTGAGTACTTCCGGGCTCTTTTCCCCCTGCTGCTGGAGGACCCCAGCCTCTGGTGCGCCTCGGCCTGGAATGACAACGGCAAGGAGCAGATGGTAGACACCCAGCAGCCCGAGGCCCTGTACCGCACCGACTTCTTCCCTGGCCTGGGCTGGATGCTGCTGAAAGCCACCTGGGAGGAGCTGGAGCCCAAGTGGCCCGGCGCCTTTTGGGACGACTGGATGCGCAACCCGGCCCAACGCCGTGACCGCTCCTGCATCCGGCCCGAGGTCTCGCGCACCATGACCTTCGGCCGCAAGGGAGTCAGCAACGGGCAGTTCTTCGACCAGCACCTCAAGTTCATCAAGCTGAATGACCGCTTTGTGCCTTTCACCCAACTGGACCTGTCCTACCTCAAAAAGGAGCGCTACGACCTGGCCTTCCCCCAGCAGGTGTACAGCGTGCCGGCTGTGCGAGTGGAGGAGCTGCAGCGCAACGAGCAGGCCGGGCTGCGCCAGGTACGGGTCCAATACTCCACCCGGGACACTTTCAAAGCCTTCTCCAAATCCCTGGGCGTCATGGACGACCTCAAGTCCGGTGTGCCCCGTGCTGGCTACCGTGGCATCGTCACCTTCATGTACCGTGGCCGCAGGGTCTACTTGGCACCCCCCAAAGACTGGACTGGCTACGACCCCTCCTGGAGTTAGCCCCGCGCCAACCTCCCTTCTGCCTTTCGTGCCCTTTAAGACATATTTTTTCAATAAGACCCCTCCCCCAAGCCCTCCATCTCTCTAAACCAGCGAGCTGGCACAGAAGGGGGAATCCTTGGCAGAGAGATTGCTGGCTGGCAGTTCGAACCAGTGTGCTCTGCCCCCACCACGCCACTTTTGACTTCAGAGGCTTGCTCCCCAGGAAAAGGAATCTGACTTAAGTCGATTTGGGACTGACCAAGCTGGCAGAGGAGGGAGAGGGCAGGGTGTCCCAGTGACCAATAACTGAAAGCGAGAGCCTTATTTGTCCAAAATGGGGGGGGGGGGGGGGTTTGCAGGTCCAGTGTTGACCTGATGGTTTTTGGATGGGAGGGGTGGGTGCGGGATGGTGATGGGTTGGGGTGGTGAGGATCAGCCTTATTCTGATTGACTGACTCCTCATGGCCCCCTCCCCACCCTCTGTTAGCCGGAAGAGGGGGGGTGGGCAGAACCGTATCTAAGTGTGATTGAACATGGCAGAGGACAGTGGTGGGTTTGGGGTGGGGTGGGGAGGGGGATGATAGTGCAGTCACTGACCACCTTGACTGTGACATTCCTCAACAACCACGAGAGCCCTGGACTGGAGGGAGCCAGAATTCCTCTATACCGGCAAGCCCACAATCAGACCGACTGTTTGACTACAGCCAGGCCTTGGGGCGGCCCACGGGGGGGGGGGGGGGGGGGGGGGGGGGGGTCTCCCACCCGGGGGGGGTCTCCCACCCAATCTTTCTTTGGTTTGTTTCCCGTTCTGCGCTTTCACCTCTGACACTTAACTGGGATAATATTTAACGCCCAGAGACATGACAGCACAGTGGTTAGCACTGTTGCTTCACAGCACCAGGGTCCCAGGTTCAATTCCCGGCTTGGGTCACTGCCTGTGCAGAGTCTGCACGTTCTCCCCATGTCTGCGTGGGTTTCCTCCGGGGGCTCCGGTTTCCTCCCACAAGTCCCGAAAGACGTGTTGTTAGGTGAATTGGACATTCTGAATTCTCCCTCTGTGTACCAGACCAGGCGCCGGAATGTGGCGACTCGGGGCTTTTAATTGCCCTGTTAATGTAAGTGTACTTGTGAGAATAATAAAAATTATTATTATTAAATGCAAACGTCTTCCTACTCTTTAGGCTGAGGCAGGCAATATCAGATGTTATCTAATTTAACCCCCAAATCCCAGTTCAATCATAGCACGATTGTCCTTGTGACTGACAGCAGTAACCTCACCCCCAGTGGCCATGAATTTGGGAAGTATCTATCATGTTACACTTCACCCCCCCCCCCCCCCCCTCCAAATGTGCAATGGTCTTCCAGCAAGGTGCAATGAAAGAAGCACACGCTGGAAATTGCAAGAGGCAATGTCTGCCCCATCGAGATGCCTCAGATGGGTGGGCAGGTGACTGGAAAACCGTGGGGGTAGGGGGGGGACACCTGCACATAATGTGACACCCGTTAAAATGTGAATGAAAGGCAGAATTCAGGATGGGTTTTTCCCCCACCGTGACTTCAGCCAACCCCCCCCCCCCCCCCCCCCCCCCAATGTGTGAAGGATCAACAGGGTCCCAGGAGGAATTCACCCCACCACCAGTGGGACCCCAATTACACCCCCTCCCCACCTCTGGCTGACAGGGGGAGGGGGGGGATCAACGATTAACTGCTTGCTACTTTTTTTAACTTTGTAAATGAGCAGAGCATCTCCACCTTCTGTGCGTATTCCAAGCGATTTCTATAACTTTTTTAAAATAAAGGACTTTCCTTTAGTCCACCCGAGAGAGTGTGGGTTTGGAGGGTGGGGGTAGAGGGGAGGGGGAAAGAGGGGAATGCCAACAGGCTGTAAATAAATTTAAATATACATCTATATCTTATACAGCATCTATTTCTAAAGCGGGGGTGTTTGTAACATGTGACTCTGTTTTTATGTTGTCTGTCTCTCTCTCTGGACGAAGCTGTGATTATGACTTGTTCTGATCTCATTTCACACACACGTTTGTAGATTTTACATCCATCCCTCTGGATTGAAATAGAACTATTTTTTCTGACGGTTCTGCTGAGAGACAGCATGCAACAGATAAGGGAAGGGGTGGGGAGAATCACAATATATATTTTCCCATGAGGTATTCCTGAGAACATACCATCAGGCGATTGAGCTCAGGTGAAGAGAGGGGCTTTGTGTGTGTGTTGGCGGGGGCGGGGGGGGGGGGGGGGTGCCTGGGTAGGGATGGGGTTAACCAGTGGTAAGAAAATTCTTGCAGGAATTTGCAGATAGCAGGTATTGAGCTAACTTATTTTTTTATACACTGGCAACAGTTTACCCCCCCGACCAAAGTGGAGGGTTGCCAGACATCCTCCAAGATTTCCCTTGGCCTGTCTCCAGGAATTAAAGATTCTTCCCTCCAATGTCCACTTCTGCCATCAGGTCCAGCAGCAGCAGCAGTGCAAAGCGAGTGGACGTTGAGGGCCACTGGAGATAATTTGCATCCTTGAGCACTCGCAGCATTCTCTGGAAAATCAAACTGGCTCCAGAGATTAACCTTTAATTCATGGGGACTCCAGTGTTGGTAAGCCCCAAGTGGAGCTGGTTCAATGTTTGTGTGGGGGAGGGGGGTTTTAAAAAAGTCAGCGTCAACATCACCACCCACCCTACTCCCCAATCCTCCAGCACGTCTGCAGTGCTGTTGACTGCTGGAAGATGTGCATCGGTGCAGGCCACCCCAAGTTTGAATGGCCTGTGGCCCGGTGCCATCTAGGTTTGATGGTGCCAGGGGGGAGGTGGGAGTGAGCACGGGTGGAGGTCACTGCTGCAGCAGATCCACGGTGGGGAGGGGGAATGAAGTGACCTTGATGATTCTTCCGTCGGAAAGTCTGCCAGTTCTAGTGGCGAGGGTGGGAGACCAACTTGCCAAGGCTGCCTCGATCTTCCTCATCACTGTTGCTGCCTGCTTCCAAAGTTCCCTCATGGATTTTTTTATTTCACGATTAAAATAACACGCTGCCGGGCAGCACGATGGTGCAGTGGTTAGCACTGCTGCCTCACGGCGCCGAGGTCCCAGGTTCGATCCCGGCTCTGCGTCACTGTCTGTGTGGAGTTTGCACATTCTCCCCGTGTTTGCGTGGGTCGCTCCCCCACAACTCAAAAGATGTGCAGGGTAGGTGGATTGTCCACGCTCAATTGCCCCTTAATTGGAAAAAATGAATTGGGTACTTTAAATTTATTTTAAAAAACACACTGCCTTTGCAGGAGAATTTTCTTTCAAGACAAGATCCTTAAAAGGGTGGAAGGAGGTCAGGCAGGATACAGGCCTGTTGTGAATGATGTCTGGTCTGGGTGGGGGGATGCAGTATCACACTTTCTCTTGGGTTGGGGAGGGGGAGTTGCTGGGCTGATGGTCAACACATCTTCGCTCGGAGAATCAGGTTGTAGCCCTTTCTCGTTCCTTCAAATCTGTGAAAAGGAAAATGACTTGAAGCGAGGTCTCCGGTCTTGGGGAGACAGAAACTGTACGTGTCCCTGACACTGTCCCAAATCTTTATATGAGGAGTTAATTCTGCAGCAGAGGCTGGTTGGCTGTTGATTTTTTTTTTCTCTCTCCCTCTATTTTATTACCTGTGTGATTTTTTTTGAAAATGAAATAAAAAAAATGTTCTTTGCTTTGTTCTGCTTGCAGTTTTTGGAACAAGTCGTAAGCAATCACTGTGCAGCCTGTGCATACACACATAAACACCATAGGAACAGACACGTACAGCCAATAATTCAAGCTTGCCTTTTATTGATCAACACTTGGCACTGAGCCATCTCCGCCAAGAACTAACCAAGACCTAGGAGCAGAAGTAGGCCGTTCAGCCCATCGTACATCTATTCCACCATTCAGATCCATTGAGATGGTATGGGATTTGATAACCCTAACCCCACTTCTCTGGAGCCACAACTAAGAACGGTGTGGCGCAGGAGATCAGGAATGCGCAGGAAATCAGGGATGCAAATGTCAAGGGTGAGGGGACAGAACTTTAGCTAGTGGAGGGGGCTGTGAATCCCACTCTGGTGTGTGCAAGTATTTAACCAAACACAGTGGCCAGCAGTGCATTCTCATCCGCGGGTGAAGTGGCCCGACAGGGAGATTGAAAGCAGCAGCTAAGGATACTGCAACATTTGACCTCTGATTCACCCACCTCCTCCTCCAGGTACTTATTCCCCAGGGATGCTGGTTCTGTGTATTCAGCTCTTCGGTTTTTTTCAATGTTCTTTCATGGGGTGTTGTCATCACTGCCAGAATTTATTACCCATCCCAGATTCCCCCCGAGAAGGTGGTGCTGAACACCTTCATGAATCACTGCTGGTGGAGGTACATCCACAGAGCTATCAGGAAGGAAGTTCCGGGATTGTGCTCCAGCAACAGTGAAGAAATGGCCTGCCCCTCGGAGGTGAACGTGCAGATGGTGATGCTTCTATGCATCTGCTTCCCTTGTCCTTCTCAGTGGTAGAGGTTGTGGGTTTGGAAGGTGCTGTTCAAGTTGTTGGCAAGTTGCAGTTCATCTTGTAAATGCTGCCGTCTCTGTCAGTGGTGCTCGGAATGGCTATGTGGGGTCCTGAACAAGTGGGCTGCTTAGTCCTGGAGGGTGTCAGGTTTCTCACGTGTTGTTGGGAGTTGTACTCATCCAGGCACATATTCTGTCACACTGCTGACTTGTGCCTTGCAGATGGTGGACAGGCTTTGGGGAGTCAGTAGGTGAGTTACTCACCGCAGAGTTCCCAGCCTCTGACCTGCTGTTGCAGCCAGGGTATTTATGTGGTTAGTTCAGATTCTGATCAATGGTAAGCCCCAGGATGTTTATAGTGGGGGATTCAGCAATGGTAATGCCATTGAACGTCAGGGGGCGATGGTTAGATTCTCTCTTGATGGAAATTGCCCTTCCCAGGCACTTTCACAGCCCAATGTTTGCCCTTCCCTTGTCACTATTGGCTCAAAAATGATTGCTGTCCTAGTAATGCTGTTTCTGAACATGGACTGTATCTGAGGAGTTGTGAGTGGTATTGAACATTGTGCAGTCATTAGTGAGCATCCCACTTCTGATCTCATGATGGAGAGAAAGCCATCGATGAAACAGCTGAAGATGGTTGGGCCGAGGACACAACCCTGAGGAACTCCTGCAGTAATGTCCCGGGGAGGCAGTAGCGTAGTGGTATTGTCACTGGACCAGTAATCCAGAGACCCAGGGTGATGCTCTGGCGACATGGGTTCGATTCTACCACGGCAGATGGGGAAATTTTTAATTAAAATTAATAAAAATCTGGAATTAAAAAAAGTCTAATAATGACCATTGTCAACTGATGTAACAACTCATCTCGTTCACTATTGTCCTTTAGTGGAAGGAAATCTGCCGTCCTTACCTGGTCTGGCCTACATGTGACTCCAAAGCCACAGCAACGTGGTCGACTCTTACATGCCCTCAGGGATGGACAACAAATGCTGGCACGGCCAGCGACGCCCACATCGCATGAACAAATTAAACATTTAAAAAAAAAAAAATTGTTTCCCCCCAATTAAGGGGCAATTTAGCATGGCCAATCCACCTAACCTGCATATCTTTGGGTTGTGAAACCCATGCAGACACGGGGAGAATGGGCAAACTCCACACGGGCAGTGAACCAGGGCCAGGATTCAAACCCGGGTCCTCAGCGCCGCAGGCCCAGTGCTAACCACTGTGCCACGAGCCACCCCCTAAATGAAACAAAACTGACACGATTTACCTCCAACAACCATCTTCCATTGTGCCAGGTATGACACCGAGTGGAAAGTTTCCCCAATGACTTGTTTTTCTTGGACCCCTTTGATGCAGCACTCAGTGAAATGCTGCCTTGATGTCATGGGCAGTCACTCTCATCTCAGTCCCTGTACTTCAGCTCCTTTGTCAACATTTGGACCAAGGCTATAATGAGGTCAGGAGCCAGGTGGCCCCGACAGAATCGAACCTGAACGTCAGTGTACAGCTTAATGGCGTGCGACTGCTCCTTGCGAGCCATTCTTGGTGATACCTTTCATCACTTCGCTGGTAACAAGACTGGCAATTAGCTGGGTTGGATTTCTCCTGCCTTTTGTGGACAGGACACACCTAGGTGACTTTCCACATTGCCGGGTGGATGCCAGTGTTGAAGCTCTACTGGAACAGCTTGGCTAAAGGCGCAGCAAGTTCTGCAACACAAGTCTTCAGTACTATTAAAATAAAAGCAAATTACCGCAGATGCTGGAATCTGAAGCGAAAGAGAAAATGCTGGAAAATCTCAGCAGGTCTGGCAGCATCTGTAGGGAGAGAAAAGAGCTCACGTTTCGAGTCCAGGTGACCCTTTGTCAAAGCTCTCAGTCATTGGACTCGACACGTTAGCTCTTTTCTCTCCCGACAGATGTTGCCAGACCTGCTGAGATTTTCCAGCACTTTCTCTTTCTCTTCAGTACTATTGCCGGGATGTCGTCAGGGCCCCTTAGCCTTCGCAGTAATAAATAATAATCGCTTATTGTCACGAGTAGGCTTCAATGAAGTTCCTGTGAAAAGCCCCTAGTCGCCAAGTTCCGGCACCTGTTCGGGGAGGCCGGTACTGGAATTGAACCAGTGTTGCTGCCTTGTTCTGCATTACCGGCCTCTGCAGTATCCAGTGCCTTCAGCCCGTTTCTTGATACCATGTCTGGTGAATCCAAATCTGAACATACAAGGCTGCAGACCAATAGCCAAGCAGTGGAATGTATTTCCAAGGGAATGGATGCTTTGCTACAGGGTTGTTGGTGAGACCAAATCCAGGGTACTGTGTACGGTTTGGTCTCCTTACTCAAGAAAGGATACAAATGCATTAGTTCAGGAAATCTTCACTCGACTGATACCTGGAATAATAGCAGGGTGGGGTTATCGTATGAGGAAAAGTGAGACAGAAGGTCGAGAGGTGATCTTAATTGAAACAGGATCCTGAGGAGGGGGTTTAACAGGGTAAATGCTGAAAAGATGTTTCCCCACGTAGGGAGACACTCACGGTCTAAAAGTAAGGGGTCTCCCATTTAAGACGAAGAGGACATAGATCGGTCATGATCTTACTGAACGGCAGGGCTGGTGTGAGGGGCCGAGTGGCCTACTCCTGCTGCTAACTCGTATGTTACATCTCCCCCACCCCTCAACCAAGGATTAAAAGGGTCTTCTTATCCACTCTGGAGCTCTGACAGTTTTACAATCAGGATCTCCCTGATCTCCCGTTTTGCAGAAATCACTCCCAAGCCCATCCAATCTCTCCTGAAAACATAAATTCTCCAGACTGCACAAGCTCCACCTACACAAAACGCAATCACAACTTTCCCATTGTGCAGTGACCAGAACTGAAGGAAATACTCGAGTTAGTCAGCATTACATTGTTGACAGCCCGAGGCATTAGAGAGATAAAGTTTCAGACTCGGAGGAGCCATGCAGAGTCCGGAAAGGAAGTGGGACTGACACATTAATCTCAGCCGTGTAAATCACACAGGGTCAGCCTTACACTAAATAAACTGCATCAAGGCCCGAGCCGACCAGGAATTCTGGGCAGCAGTTTCACTACCTTCATCATACCGATCACATGAAAGACAGAAGGAGGGAAGATAATACTGACTTTTCACCCTGGATCTAAATCCTACACGGACAGCCAACAAAAATTGTTTTGATAAGGCAGAGTCCTTCCAGGACTGGGTGGGACAGTGGGTCAGACACTGTCCTTTCCCCCTCTGGAACAGGGTGGGACAGTGGGTCAGACACTGTCCTTTCCCCCTCTGGGACTGGGTGGGACAGTGGGTCAGATACTGTCCTTTCCCCCCTCTGGAACTGGGTGGGACAGTGGGTCAGACACTGTCCTTTCCCCCTCTGGGACTGGGTGGGACAGTGGGTCAGACACTGTCCTTTCCCCCTCTGGGACTGGGTGGGTCAGACACTGTCCCTTGGTGTATCTAGAGTGAAGCTATGTAAATTGGCTCCCCACCCCCCGCAGGAATGACAACATCACTCCCAATCTGAATAACCTGTTTAGGAGCAGAATCAGACGTCACTCCAGGCTCTGTACACAGAGGTGCTTTATTTGCAGTCAGGCCACTTCTCCTAATTGCTCCTGGAAGACGATCATTGCTCAATCTAGTCCTGGGACTGTGGAGTATCTCCCCTCTCAGAGGGCTGACACCAAATCCTGCATCATAAGTATTGCAGCCCCAGTCTTTAACGTAACAGCCGGGACCAGAGATGTAGGCAGTAGCCTGGCTTTGGAGCTGCTCAATCCTTCGGCCTGCAGTGTAATTGCCGGGGGTGGGGGTTCCCGCCAAAGCAACGGTCCTCAACGACTGGGCCCTCCAGCAGACGAGGACGATTTGCTTGCACCTCTGGAGTTCGAGACCCCGGTCCTCTGCCTCGCACCGGCCTGGCTCCCCCTCGGGTAATGTCACCGCGGCTTGCCTGGGAGCTGCTCCAAGCTGCGTATGGCCTGCGTCACTCGCTCCAGCTCTGCCTGCAGAGCACAGACCTGCATTCGGGAGTGAGATAGAACAAAAATACACAGGTCAATACACACCTCAAAATACACAGGTCAGTACATGCCTCCTCAGAATACACAGGTCAGCCTCCTCAAAATACAGAGTTCAGTACATGCCTCCTCAGAATACACAGGTCAGCCTCCTCAAAATACACAGGTCAGTACACTCCTCCTCAAAATACACAGGTCAGTACACGCCTCCTCAGAATACACAGGTCAGTACATTCCTCCTCAAAATACACAGGTCAGCCTCCTCAAAATACACAGGTCAGTACATACCTCCTCAGAATACACAGGTCAGTACATTCCTCCTCAAAATACACAGGTCAGTACACGCCTCCTCAAAATACACAGGTCAGTACACGCCTCCTCAAAATACATAGATCAGTACACGGCTCCTCTCCCTGCGTCAAGTTCCCAACTCTAGTTGCGCACATCCTGGAGATGCCATCAGACGGCCACTGGGGCAGCACGGTAGCACAAGTGGATAGCACAGTGGCTTCACAGCGCCAGAGTCCCAGGTTCGATTCCCTGCTGGATCACTGTCGTCTGCATGTTCTCCCCGTGTCTGCGTGGGTTTCCTCCGGGTGCTCCGGTTTCCTCCCACAGTCCAAAGACGTGCAGGTTAGGTGGATTGGCCATGATAAATTGCCCTTAGTGCCCAAAAAGGTTAAGAGGGGTTATTGTGTTACGGGGATAGGGTGGAAGTGAGGGCTTAAGTGGGTCGGTGCAGACTCGATGGGCTGAATGGCCTCCTCCTGCACTGTATGTCCTATGCCTCTCCCACCACTCACTCACCACCCCCCACCCCAGCACTCCTGCCATTGGTCACCTGACACGTCCACTATCGCTGATCCGAGCCAATTGGAGAGCAGATAGCCTCTGTGTGATTTGATTGGATAACATTGGCTGTCAAACCACCATTATCTTCTAATGAATAAACTACAAGTGCGTCTGCCCATCAAATCCACCCACATTAGAAACACTGGGCGCCCTACCATACTGGTCATAAGAACATAAGAACTAGGAGCAGGAGTAGGCCATCTGGCCCCTCGAGCCTGCTCCGCCATTCAATGAGATCATGGCTGATCTTTTGTGGACTCAGATCCACTTTCCGGCCCAAACACCATAGCCCTTAATCCCTTTATTCTTCAAAAAACTATCTATCTTTACCTTAAAAACATTTAATGAAGGAGCCTCAACTGCTTCACTGGGCAAGGAATTCTGTAGATTCACAACCCTTTGGGTGAAGAAGTTCCTCCTAAACTCAGTCCTAAATCTACTTCCCCTTATTTTGAGGCTATGTCCCCTAGTTCTGCTTTCACCCGCCAGTGGAAATAACCTGCCCGCATCTATCCTATCTATTACCTTTATAATTTTTAATGTTTCTATAAGATCCCCCCTCATCCTTCTAAATTCCAACGAGTACATTCCTCCTCATAATCCAACCCCTTCAGCTCTGGGGTTAACCTAGTGAATCTCCTCTGCACACCCTCCAGTGCCAGTACGTCCTTTCTCAAGTAAGGAGACCAAAACTGAACACAATACTCCAGGTGTGGCCTCACTAACACCTTATACAATTGCAGCGTAACCTCCCTAGTCTTAAACTCCATCCCTCTAGCAATAAAGGACAAAATTCCATTTGCCTTCTTAGTCACCTGTTGCACCTGTAAACCAACCTTCTGTGACTCATGCACTAGCACACCCAGGTCTCTCTGAACAGCGGCATACTTTAATATTTTATCGTTTAAATAATAATCCCGTTTGCTGTTATTCCTACCAAAATGGATAACCTCACATTTGTCAACATTGTATTCCATCTGCCAGACCCTAGCCCATTCACTTAATCTATCCAAATCCCTCTGCAGACATCCAGTATCCTCTGCACTTTTCGCTTTACCACTCATCTTAGTGTCATCTGCAAACTTGGACACATTGCCCTTGGTCCCCAACTCCAGGTTCTGCTCACAGCAAGCACCCCCGATGCCCCACCCACTGTACAACACCCCGTGCGCCAAAGGCCCAGGAAAGAAGCCATTTGGTCCGAGGTCCTGTCCACCCAGTCATCGGGAAGGTGGATTGGGAGAGTGGGTGCCAGTGTGGGGATGAGGTTTGGAGAGGTGGCATGGTCTGGTAAAGGACTGAATGGGGAAAGTGGCGGCACAGTGGTTAGCACTGCCGCCTCACGGCACCGAGGACCCGGGTTCTATCCTGGCCCCGGGTCACTGTCCGTGTGGAGTTTGCACATTCTCCCTGTATCTGTGTGGGTTTCAACCCCCCAAACCCAACGATGTGCAGGGTAGGTGGATTGGCCACGCCAAATTGCCCCTTAATTGGAAAAAAAATAACTGGGTACTCTAAATTTTTTTTTAAAGGGCTGAACGGAAATAATCAGAGTGTCAACCATGCTGTGCTGTGTGGCAGCGATGGACACAACCGAGGGCCCTCACTTACTCAGGCGAGGTCACATGACTGACATTGAAATCGGGTGGCACATTATCCTCAGCTCTGCCCATCGCTAACCACCACCACCACCATCACCCCAACTGAAAACAGGTTTCTCCTGAAGCCAGAAGTGAGGTATTCCAACAGGCTTCAGGTTGAGCCAGGGCCTATGGGAGAAGCAGCTCACGCAGAACAAGTCACACATGGGGAGAGGGAGTGGGTGGTTAAGGGTAAGCTGTTCAGGAACATCCACCCATCCCAATCACCATCTCCCCTACCCGGGTCCGATCCAGGTCTCACCTTCTGGGCGTCCTCCTCTCGGATCCTTTCCGGAACCTTCTCTTCATAGCCAGGTATCTGGGTCCGGCTGATGGCTGTGGAGAGCTGTGTCCCAATCCGTTGCTGCCTCACTGATAGTTTCTCCAACTCCTTCTGCGGATCGATGAGGCCCTGCCGGGGAGGGGAGCAAGGTTACCCAGCTCACTCAGGTTTCAGTGTGTGTGCAGGGTCGGCCTCTTCCCCGCCATCATCCTTAACCACCCCTCGCCCACCAACCCCTCCCCCAACTGACCCACCACCTGAACCACAGATCGACCCAGCCCCTACCCCAAATTACCTCTCCCCATCTCATTCCACCCCCATATCCCAACTCAACTCACCCCCTTACCCCACCTCACCCAATCCCTCCTCCTCACCCCTTCCCCACAACTCACCCTCCCTTCCCCACAACTCACCGCCCCCCCCCCCCTTCCAGGTTTACCCCCAACCCAGGTTTGCCCTTTCCACTGGTTCACACAGCCTCCAAGGTTTAACCCTACCTAAGGGGGCACAGTAGCTGGCACTGTTGCTTCTCAGCTCCAGGGTCCCAGGTCCGATTCCCGTCTGGGTCACTGTCTGTGCGGAGTCTGCACATCCTCCCCATGAGTGCTTCGGTTTCCTCCCACAGTCCAAAGACGTGCAGGTTAGGTGGATTGGCCATGATAAATTGCCCTTAGTGACCAAAAAAAGGTTAGGTGCGGTGACTGGGTTACGGGGATGATGGGGGAAGAGGTGGGCTTAGTTAGGGTGCTCTTTCCAGGGGCCGGTGCAGACTCGATGGGCCGAATGGCCTCCTCGTTACTGTAGATTCTATGATACATTGGTTCACCCACCACTCGCTCGCTTCCATCCCCAGCTCTGCCCCCCCCCCCTCCTCCTCCCTCCTCCCTCTTCCCCCCCCCCCCCCCCCCTCGCTTACCTTTCCGTCCACCCAACTTCCTGGCTCACCCCTCTAATCACACACGGAGAGAGGTTCAAAAAATGGTACCAATAACCCCACAGAATCGGGACCAGAAGGGAGGACAGTGCAGTAATTAGGGAAAGCGGGCAGAGAGAGAGGGAAAGCGGGCAGAGAGAGGGGGAAAGCGGGCAGAGAGAGAGGGAAAGCGGGCAGAGAGAGAGGGAAAGCGGGCAGAGAGAGGGGGAAAGCGGGCAGAGAGAGAGGGAAAGCGGGCAGAGAGAGAGAGAAAGCGGGCAGAGAGAGAGGGAAAGCGGGCAGAGAGAGAGGGAAAGCGGGCAGAGAGAGAGGGAAAGCGGGCAGAGAGAGAGGGAAAGCGGGCAGAGAGAGAGGGAAAGTGGGCAGAGAGAGAGGGGGAAAGCGGGCAGAGAGAGAGACAGGGAAAGCGGGAAGAGAGAGAGGGAAAGCGGGAAGAGAGAGAGGGGAAAGCGGGAAGAGAGAGAGGGGGAAAGCGGGCAGAGAGAGACAGGGAAAGCGGGACGAGAGACAGGGAAAGCGGGAAGAGAGAGGGGGAAAGCTGGCAGAGAGAGTGTGAAAGCGGGAAGAGAGAGGGAGAGAGAGGGAAAGCGGGCAGAGAGAGAGGGAAAGCGGGCAGAGAGAGGGAAAGCGGGCAGAGAGAGGGAAAGCGGGAAGAGAGAGGGAAAGCGGGAAGAGAGAGGGAAAGCGGAAAGAGAGAGAGGGAAAGCGGGCAGAGAGAGGGGGAAAGCGGGCAGAGAGAGGGGGAAAGCGGGCAGAGAGAGAGGGAAAGCGGGCAGAGAGAGGGGGAAAGCGGGCAGAGAGAGGGGGAAAGCGGGCAGAGAGAGAGGGAAAGCGGGCAGAGAGAGAGAGAAAGCGGGAAGAGAGAGAGGGAAAGCGGGAAGAGAGAGAGGGAAAGCGGGAAGAGAGAGAGGGAAAGCGGGCAGAGAGAGAGAAAGCGGGCAGAGAAAGAAAGCTGGCAGAGAGAGAGGGAGGGAAAGCTGGCAGAGAGAGAGGGAAAGCGGGCAGAGAGAGAGGGAAAGTGGGCAGAGAGAGAGGGAAAGCGGGAAGAGGGGGAAAGTGGGAAGAGAGAGAGAGGGGGAAAGCGGGCAGAGAGAGGGAAAGGGGGAAGAGAGAGAGAGAGGGAAAGCGGGCAGAGAGGGGGAAAGCGGGAAGAGAGAGAGAGAGGGAAAGCCAGCAGAGAGAGAGGGAAAGCGGGCAGAGAGAGAGAGAGAGAGGGAAAGCGGGAAGAGAGAGGGAAAGCGGGCAGAGAGGGAAAGCGGGCAGAGAGAGAGGGAAAGCGGGCAGAGAGAGGGTGAAAGCGGGCAGAGAGAGGGGGAAAGCGGGCAGAGAGAGAGGGAAAGCGGGCAGAGAGAGAGGGAAAGCGGGCAGAGAGGGAAAGCGGGCAGAGAGAGAGGGAAAGCTGGCAGAGAGAAAGGGAAAGCGGGCAGAGAGAGAGGGAAAGCGGGCAGAGAGAGAGGGAAAGCGGGCAGAGAGAGAGGGAAAGCGGGCAGAGAGGGAAAGCGGGCAGAGAGAGAGGGAAAGCTGGCAGAGAGAAAGGGAAAGCGGGCAGAGAGGGGGGAAAGCGGGAAGAGAGAGAGAGAGGGAAAGCCAGCAGAGAGAGAGGGAAAGCGGGCAGAGAGAGAGAGAGGGAAAGCGGGGCAGAGAGAGAGGGAAAGCGGGCAGAGAGAGGGAAAGCGGGAAGAGAGAGGGAAAGCGGGAAGAGAGAGGGAATGCGGGAAGAGAGAGGGAAAGCGGGAAGAGAGAGGGAAAGCGGGAAGAGAGGGGGAAAGCGGGCAGAGAGAGGGAAAGCGGGCAGAGAGAGGGGGAAAGCGGGCAGAGAGAGGGGGAAAGCGGGCAGAGAGAGAGGGAAAGCGGGCAGAGAGAGGGGGAAAGCGGGCAGAGAGAGAGGGAAAGCGGGCAGAGAGAGAGAGAAAGCGGGAAGAGAGAGAGGGAAAGCGGGCAGAGAGGGAAAGCGGGCAGAGAGAGAGAAAGCGGGCAGAGAGAGAGGGAAAGTGGGCAGAGAGAGAGGGGGTAAGCGGGCAGAGAGAGAGACAGGGAAAGCGGGAAGAGAGAGAGGGAAAGCGGGAAGAGAGAGAGGGGGAAAGCGGGAAGAGAGAGAGGGGGAAAGCGGGCAGAGAGAGACAGGGAAAGCGGGACGAGAGAGAGGGAAAGCGGGAAGAGAGAGGGGGAAAGCTGGCAGAGAGAGTGTGAAAGCGGGAAGAGAGGGAGAGAGAGGGAAAGCGGTCAGAGAGAGAGTGAAAGCGGGCAGAGAGAGGGAAAGCGGGCAGAGAGAGGGAAAGCGGGAAGAGAGAGGGAAAGCGGGAAGAGAGAGGGAAAGCGGGCAGAGAGAGAGGGAAAGCGGGCAGAGAGAGGGAAAGCGGGCAGAGAGAGGGGGAAAGCGGGCAGAGAGAGGGGGAAAGCGGGCAGAGAGAGGGGGAAAGCGGGCAGAGAGAGAGGGAAAGCGGGCAGAGAGAGGGGGAAAGCGGGCAGAGAGAGAGGGAAAGCGGGCAGAGAGAGGGGGAAAGCGGGCAGAGAGAGAGGGAAAGCGGGCAGAGAGAGAGAGAAAGCGGGAAGAGAGAGAGGGAAAGCGGGAAGAGAGAGAGGGAAAGCGGGAAGCAGAGAGAGGGAAAGCGGGCAGAGAGAGAGAAAGCGGGCAGAGAAAGAAAGCTGGCAGAGAGAGAGGGAGGGAAAGCTGGCAGAGAGAGAGGGAAAGCGGGCAGAGAGAGAGGGAAAGGGGGCAGAGAGAGAGGGAAAGCGGGAAGAGGGGGAAAGTGGGAAGAGAGAGAGAGGGGGAAAGCGGGCAGAGAAAGGAAAAGGAGGAAGAGAGAGAGAGAGGGAAAGCGGGCAGA